>NC_056731.1:1503180076-1503217576 GCF_019279795.1 Protopterus annectens | reverse complement strand
TACCTAGGTCGCATTTACTCATATAGCCGCATTAAAAGGCAAATGTCCTACACCCAGAAGTAACACTCTGACACCTACAAGACAATTGCATTGGATGCTTATGCTAACCAGTGCTAGATGTGTGGCTTTAGTAATCCATTTGCTCAGTGTTGAACCTACAATGGGGAATACCAACATCTGTGCAGCGAGGAACACCTGGCTGAAGGCTCTGTAATGCACAGTTGCATTACCACCACATAACTCAGATCCAGGCATGTGGGCCATAACAGTGGTATGGACCATTCCAGGTGGTGGTGTACACATATTCATAAAGACTACTCACATGTAAAGACCACTACTCCAACATAACTCATCACAGATGATTCAGGTACAGGTAACAGTGGCAAATGCTGCATTCTAGGTTGTATCCTCATATACATCCACCACCTTATCCTCAGACTACCAACACACATACATATGTGGTATGGCATAGTATGGTAGACTACCAGATAACCCTCGATTGGTGGACTGTACCTAACCCTACATCAACTGTGCAAAGTATCCATGTACAGACACAGCTGCATAATGTGTTATGCAATACAATAATACCACTGTTTGTAACCAGCTCAGTTGTACACATACCAGGGTCCCTCAGATGTTGTCAGCATTAACACGGTCAACTGTTGCTGTACACCACTAAACAACACCCTCATGGTTGTCTATGACCTAAGTGTACCTGCCCTGGATATGTACATCCCACACTCATACAATATAAATGACATTACCATAGCTTTCGTTATCCTTTCTACATACAGGTGGCTACAGTCATTACACACATGCACATGACAGATAGCATGCTAACAGTACATAAGGTTTGATATCTATGTTAACAGAGGTAATATTCCCTCTTTATTGGTCATCCGTGACACCTATCATATCATTCAACAACCGAAGTGGCATGTATGTCTTTAGACATGTCCACCTAATGCAATGCCTACAAACATACCCAAATAACAGGATCATAGGAACTACACAAGGCCTGTATTGACAGACTCAGGGAAATCCAGCTCTGCTCTGTATGTTCCTGAGTAGACACAGGTGATATGTTCATGACATGTACAGCCATGTGTGGCCACAGCTCCTACATATACCCCATGTCAACAATTGCAAGCCATTCATGCTGTGTGCTGTCTGGACATTAGCCTTAGTACCACAATAGCCAGTACATGCTGGGGTGAGATGTTTAAAAGCCACAGACCTCGCACATGCCTGAATGAATGTACTGCCTAGCTCTAACAGAGCACATTGCTGGCACTCTTCCAGTAAACATGAGGTGTGTGTGGCAAATATGAAGTGCTCACTGTTGACCATTACAGTGCCCTGGCCTCACCATGGCACTGTCAAGTAACAGTTTGTAGGAGCATGACATGGAATAATGCTGTGTGTGTCTTGCAGATATGTGCTGTTGCCATATATGTACACTTGGCAACTTGGTGAAGGTGGTGATGTCCTACCAGTGCATGAATACAACATCCATTATGGTGTAATGCTCAGCTGTGTTTCACACATGGTGTGGGGAAGGTGTGGAATATATCCTCTTGACCTGCTAGTGCACTTACTGATGTAGACCGCATATGTGCACATGTATTGATGTTTGTGCAGATTCCATATGTGTGCAGTGTCTGATGTCTGAAGGTGACTGTTGTCTTAGTACATCATACTATTGCAATACAGTCTCAACATTGCTAACTGTATATGGTGATATGCTCTAAGTACAGTAAGCCATACATAAGGTATGGACAGATGTTTGGACATGACTACTAAGTGGTGGAGCTTCTTTGCAGATGAATGATTACTGAGGACAGCTCACTGGTGTGTTACAACTAGTCCTACAATAACCTGTGTAACTGCTGCTAAAGTCAGGTTTTGTTAATTGAAGTGGATGACAGACGATGTAGAATGCTGTAAGGGTGACACTGAAGGCAAACCTCATGACACCTGTAACAGTAACACCTCCCCTGTGCATATATTGTGCATATATCAGCACAGCTGGCAAAGGAAAGTGTCAGTAAGCTTTGTACCAGATGCAATAGTGCTGTACTTCTTTAATACCTATCATGATATAGGCAGGAGTTTGATTCACAGTACTGGTACATGTGGGTGTGTGTCTGTCCATATATGTCATGTATGGTTAGGAATACATCCCATATGTTATCACTCTCCTGACCACTGTTGTTGACACCAGTACAGAGTGAAGTGTAGAAAGAAAGGAATAGGCAGGTGGTTGAACCTCGCACATGTAAAGTGTCTGTATGTGTGTGACATAGGTGTATATCTTTGTGAATGCCACAGTGTGTGTGTGTGTGTGTGTGTGTGTGTGTGTGTGTGTGTGTGTGTGTGTGTGTGTTTGTGTATGACTGTCTGTGTGTATGACTGTCTGGAGGGAGGCTGTATTTTACCATAGTGAAATGTTAATGCCCCCCATCCACACAATGCAATCTAGCATCCCTGTTGATATCATCAGTCGTAGACAAGCATTCTAATCACCTGTTAACCTGTACACCCTGGGATGTGACCTGTTGTTACATAGCCTACTGACGGACCCCCATCCCCACATACACTCACTGCACTGTAGTATCCCTGTCAATGACCTCGATCTTAGGCCATTCCAACTACCTGTACATGTGTAATATCTGTGGCATGTCTTATAATTGTGTAATACTATAATGATGATGTGCACATAGGCAGGGGTTTTCATCCAAACACTGGCAACTGTGTGTGTGTCAGAGTGTGTGTTACTGTGTCTATGAATCCCTGAGTGTGTGGGTGTGTCTGTGTTTGCATGCTGTCATGGCAGTGGGTATTACTGCTTCCCAGTAAGAAGCCACTATTTCCACTGGCCTTTACCCTTGTCATCAGGCATACCACTCTTTTACCTCCTCCCCGCTCCAGGTAACTATACCTGTGATGTTACCCACTATGGATATGACGGCTCTGAACACAGTAGCTTACTACACAGCTATCATGCTCTTGGATCATTAGAACAGTAAACATAATTGAAGCATGGGAGAATATAACTGTGAAGTGGAAGCTACAAAGTGCATGCAGGTATTGTCATACTAACCTGTGGGTAGTCAACATGTACATATGGGACACTAACCGCAAACACCTACATCACCCGGCACATGCAACTAGACCTGAAAGAGGAAGGCAGAACGTCAATATCAACATGCTGTCAGTGTTATTACACATAATACATACTGTCAAACATACAAAATTCATTCTAAAACTGTAATACATGATATGTCTGCTGCCTGTCAACACTACTCAACAATATTAATCTACAATTGTCTACCTAGTATGTTCACCCTGTGCATCAGACCATATGAGCATGCCCCTGCAGCGATGGTGTGGATGACAGGGATGCGGCACAGGTATCATAATATGCACAGGGTGATAATGTTTGCCAGAGACCTAGGCTGCACCATTGGATGACATCATGTGTGTGTGTTAGGGCCTGTGATATCATTGGGCGTGTGTGGATGTTATACGTGTGTGTGTTGAGGTGTCCTACATTTGTTTCTGGTGTGTGTGTATGCATTACACAGGTCTGGCATGTGGTTGGCCTACACAGGGGTATTATTGACAGCTGCAGACTGTACAAGGCAGGTTTCACCATTCATGGTGTCCGGCCATGGCCACGTGACCTGTGCCAGCCAGGGTTTGCACGGGCACTACAAGGCACAGGTCCAGATTGGGTACTGTCTGATGACACATGTCCACTGGAATTGTGTCCCCGTTGGGACCATCCAGGACCACATGCACGTGGCCTGCTGTGTCCTGGTGTGGACTGCACAGCACCAGCTACACTGCTGCTGCTACCGCCACTATGGGAGCGGGCATGTGCAGTAGCATATTTACGTTGACCTTCAACAGGTGATGTAGGTGACCTATGTCCACATGCCCGATGCCTCACTCCCACCAGATGTTCCAGCACAGACATTCCACGCTCAAGGATTGACATGCCACTGTCAAGGACTCCCAAAATGTCACCCAGTCGTCTATACAAAACATCTGCAAGATGATCGTGAGCATTTGCAAGTGCCTGGATGTTGTCAGTTAATGAATGGACAGCAGCACTCTGAAGCCTCAGACCTTCTTTGTAGTGTCATTCAGCACATGACTGTGCCTCCATTACAGCCTGAAACATGTGTCTGGTGACTCCAGCTGATGTGCTTTGTCTCGCAGGGGCATGTTGGCCAGTGGTCCTCTTATGAGCAGTGCTGGGCACATGCCTGTGTGGAACATCACCAGTCAGTTGACTGGGATCATGGTGTGCAGGCACACCTTCCATAGTCTCCACAGTTCCCTGTTCCATGCTACCAACCACCTACTGTCCTTCCTCTATGGCCAGTGGTGATGGGGTATGTTTAGGCAGGAGAACTGTGCATGAGGATGAGAGGGAGACAGGTGTAATGGCAACCAATGGCACAGATTCAGCCCCTGACAACCCTGCCTGTGCCTCAATCGTACTATCATCATCACTGCTACAGTCTGTGGGGACACTAACATCAGGTGGACCACAGGAGGGCAACACACTTACATCAACACCTGTGAGGGGAAGACAAGAACTGCACATTACAAGTCATACCAGACACACACACACACACACACACACACACACACACACACACACACACACACACACACACACACAGACACACACGCTACATGAAGGTGATATAGCAGATGGCATTCAGCTTAGACAATTATAGTTTCAGCTTAGACAATTATAATGGTAGTTATCATACATCCCTGAGTTGCACACAAAAGCACGCATGTGTTATAGCAGATGGTATGCACCTTACACAATTATAGTGGTGGTTAGCATACATACCTGTATTGCACCATTTGTGTTAGTAGCCTATGCCCCATACCTGCAATACAATGCATGCACTTTGCACCGTTGCACCGCACTGCCATTGTGTGTGCAACATACATGCACCACATGTTAACAAACCATCGCTGACTTTTTTACATCTTTCACTGATGCTTTGTGTTGGCCAAGGCCCCTATGTGTGAGGACATGAGCAGTAGGGTATGTCGACTGCATACTATGTTTGCCTGAGCCCTAGCTTGCATATCTCCACCAAAGCAGTGCATGTCTGTTCAACATTAATCCGCCTACCCCCTAAGCTAAGTCTAGATATTGTGCATGTGGTTGTACACACATGTTTGACATGGCTGTCCCTACTTTGCAATGGTGCCACAGACCAGCACAGGTTTACAGTACACCGGCCTGCTGTGTGGCATATGACCTTGCCAATCACATGTAGTATGACATGTCTTCTGCTGATGTGTTGAATGACATGCATACATGTGTAACACAATGGTGTCCTTTCCAATCTACAGTACGGTAATGGTGTCCCGATGCAGGGATGTGTTATACTAACATGGGCCTTCAGCTGATGCAATGTTGTCTGTCCACCCTACAAATATGCAGGGACATACTGCACATTGAGCTGATGTGCATAGCCATTGCAGGGCATCATGTGGCTTCACAATTGCTAAACAGTGTGAGCTACTAACACAGTTCATAGTCATGACTATGTTCACATACAATACGCATCTAATGTTGAATGTGACCCACGTCACTGAGGTGTATGCACACTAAACCCTAATGTGGAATGTGTGACATAGGTCACAGAAGAGTATACGGATGACACCCCTGCACATCTGCAACAATATTACTGATGCCTGGCAACTATGCCCACACATGACTAACTGAGCAGTACTCTGTGTCCCACATGCCATCTGTGTACCTCACACACATGAGGAACAGGCATGACAGTGATGTCTGACACCGGAAAGGTGAATGTACTGTATCTCTGGCCTGATGTAGTTGTATGTGTATGTTTTGCAACACATGTATGTATTTGGGTACTGTATAGGTGAATGCTGTCATGTCGTGACACACTCAAGATGTTCAAGACATGTTATGTGGTGGTTTCATGTTATGCCTACACAAGCTGTGCACAGGCCTGTATGATGTTTAGTGTTTCACATCTGCAATATCATCATTGCACAAAGGCATGACGAATAGGTCTCTTTGTGAAAGAATTAGGGAACATCTTTCTGCCATTCGCAATGATGATGTTGAAAGAGGTACATTAGTCAAACATATTAGGGTGAATGAAAGCCATACTTTCAATTTTTAGTTATATGTAGTATAGATTGTGGTTTAAGGCTGGGTGATAAGAACAATGTTACTGAACAAAAGGAACTTTATTGGATAGTTAAGTTACAGGCCGATAAATGCCCTGGTCTTAATGAATGGGCATCTATAAAACCTTTACTTGTTGCTAAAAGATTTAAGTAATTTTTAATATATCTTTTATACTTTTGTTTGACTATATATATGCATGCATTTTTAAATGTAGTGTTTTTTAGAGTTATACCTTTAAGGCTAGTAATTGATTGATTGATAATGCAAATGATTTAATCAATGATGTATTTAAATGACATGCAAGTTTTGTTTGAATGAAGTCTGAAGAAGCATCTGTTGGATGTGAAAGCACTTACTTGGTACCTGTTTGATTCCTTGGATTTGAAATAAATCATTGGTTTTATGCTGTGGTCTTCTCATCTCCATTTTTTGCTATTTGTGTTCAATATCACCATTACACAAAGGCCATAGTTGTATTGTGTCAAGCCAATGTACAACAGGGTGTACACACATGTACATCACTTCTACTGTGTGTGTTGCTTCATGTCTCTGGCCATCCTCCATGGCCATGTGTACACATGTTCTGTCCAATGGTTGTGATGGCCATCTTATTTCACATGTCAGTGTTATCCCATATAACATACACCCATAGATGTCATATGCTCCACTGAGGCAATGTTATGCAGACAAAGGATAGTATGTATGGGATGTGAGACATGTTTTTCAAGATAGTTGAGCAGTGTTGCAGTCAGCCCACTACATGTCATGGACATGTCAGATAGCACATGACATTGTGCAACATTCATAGCAAGGGTATAATCCACAAGGGTGTAGCCTGTGGGCTGGTCATACTCCAGCTCCAACACATTTAGAGTGTGTGCACACATATGCTCTCTGTACAGTACTGTTCGTATTCCCAATATGTGTAATGCTGATATGTGGTACCTGTCCCTACAGTGGAACACACCTCCACCATTTTATTCACTGTTGTCCACAGATCTGGCAATGACAGTTCAGAAGGTTTGGTGTAGGTGTTTCATATAGTCTTCAATTGTTTCACATGGGTAAACACTGTGATGCATTGCAGGTCTGACCAGTGTCCATTAACAGGACCACCATACATTATGTGTACGTGTGTTATGGCAGATAGCATGCAATTAATATGTTTCGTGAATTACATGTCCTGGTAAATAATAAAAATCTCACCTGACACAGGTTGCTGTCACTGCAAAATGCCACAGGTACCTAAACAGGAGTGTCACAGCAGTAAGATCATTATCCACACCTGTGTGATAGCTACAGGGTGCAATGTCCATGTTAGCACATAAGCCAGTACAATACACTATACTATGGAGTATGCACATCTGTGCATGCATAGAGTAGCAGACTATAGCATGTGGCATGTGTGCATATATGCCTTGCATATGATGTTACATTATATATTGTACAGTAACACATGTAACTATGTGAAATATAGTTGTGTTATATGTGCAGCAGTGACTTACCAGGCAACTCCAGGCTCGGTGGTTGAGAGACACCCACCTCCACAATACCAGCTAATGCTTGTGATGGAGGTCTGCAGGTGTCCCCAGGTTGGCCAGTAGCTCCTCAGTACATGTGAGTGGGGGCTGGGTGAGTGCCCCCCCACCTGTTGCACCTTGTTCCCTGGCGATTGCATTAGGATGCTGTTTTGCCCATCTTATGAGGTCAGTGCAGTGTCAGTGCACCTGCTGATAGGTGCAATTGTGACTGCCAACATCATTTACCCTCCTGCAGAGTTCTTCCCACAGGGCATCCCGCTGCTGTGCCTCCTGTGGCACATGGCTGAAGAGTGTTGTGTGGTTGTCAAGGAGGTATGGGACGAGGGCCTCATCCTCCAAGCGGCTGCATGCCGACAGTCTGCTATGTGGCATACCTGGAAGACATAATGATGGAGACAGGTCACAGTAACTCACAGAGAAGTACAGCAGTACAGCTGAACATACATGTGTATCACATTTACTAAGATTACAAATACGTTTTTGCAAATCTACATGACACTAACACCACTGACATGTATAAGTCACACACATTTGACACTTACTGGTGATGTGATGTTATTGCCATATATGTGTGTGTCATGTGATGACATGGCTCATGCACCATGTGGATGTTGTCTTGATGTGGGCATGTCTGTTTGCCTGTACTGGTGTCTTTACCTATCACCACATGCATGGATATGTTCACGTCAATGCAATCAACCTTAATGCTGTGTATATGTCACATATATAGTCATACATATCTGTTAGGGACATGACCTGTGACCCTGCAGACTTGCAAACGTATGTGTTTTGCCATATACATCTACATGGCACTGTACAGCTGTGTAGCATTCTGCCATGTATTGCCCATGTTGCACATGTGTAACACATGGGACAATAGCTAGCCTGATGGTATTTGCAGGGTTGGATATCATCTATAGCATGTATGGTCATAATGATCTAGTAGGCTATTTGCCCTGGGCTATTTATAAGCCTAGGCAGACAGGTTACCTATCTGTAGGCAACAGACAGGTAAGTTTCAGTGGCCAGTTCAAGCAGTGCCACAGAACTGATCCACAGGGTTACTGATATATTTGGCATGCGGTCATTGCACCATGTCACAGAGAGGGGCGATGTGCAGCTTTGCTGGACAGGGATGCATAGTATGGCAAGAGTATGTTAAGTGTATGGAACAGAGATCTATCAGGCATGTTGTGATCCTTGTACTAGAAAGGTGGATGTCCATGAAGTATGTGTTCATTTGGGATCATGATGTGTTAAGTGTAGCACGTTCAACACCTCTGGGTTGGGCATGGCTTTATTCAGGGTAGGCTGAATGCTACATAGAGCAGCTAGGGATTGGGAAGGGCAGTGTAGGCCATCTACACATGGGCAATAACCCTTAAAGGAAATATGTGATCTATTATTGGTCACATGGGTGTTGAGTATGACTGCGCAATTATCTCTATATTCCTGGATGACACCCTGTCATGATTAGGGGTGCCACATATTGCTACCTGTCTGATGTGGTGAAGTAACTATCAAAGGGAAGAGTACTGTCCAGCTGCATCCCATACACACAGTTGCCATTATGTTGACTGCTGCCTAGGTGGTAGTTCATGGGTACAGGGTTTGTAACACAGGGGATGACAATGCAATACTTAGCTGTCAGATTGTGGCCATACGTCACACACCACACATCTGACACACTAAGGCCCTTCTGTATGTTGAATACAGCACACATTGAGTTGACTATTGCTCCTAGTTCATAGTCATTTGCAAACATCAATAGGCTGATGCCTTCTGTGTTAGTCTGTGTGGTATAGATAACCAAGAGGGGGAGTACCAGGAATGAACCCTGTATTACTGTGGCTGGCACTGGTTTGATGTGCATGTATTAGTTAGACACCTTCTGTATTGTTGGTTCTGCCAGCAGTCCAGTTGCCAACCACTCCTGTGACATAGGAATATACACTTAGTTTACTGAGTGTAGCTGGAACACAGTATGGGTGATGGTGTCCTCTGACCTGGCAAGGTCATGATATGCAGTGTGAATCAACCCTACTGTCATCTACATCTGTACCGAGTACATCAAATACATTGATCATGGTTCATGGCCTTACAGACCAGACTCAGCAGGGTAGTTGTGCACTATTTCCCATTATCAATGGTGTCTCACCATTTGTGGGGTGTGATAACTGTTGTTGTGCACCATTTGATGTATACACAGCCTGACATGGAGATATGATTGAACATGATGTGTATGTGGATAGTTGACTGTTTTTACATTTGTGTAGGATGCACCCTGGGATGTTGACAGATCCCATAAAAGCTGTATGTATGGCTTTAGAGAGTGCAGCTTGTACATCCATAGTCATTATTACAGGGGCCCTGTAGTGTACATGGATATATTACTAAGTGTACCTGTTAGGGGGGTGGGAGTGGGTTTAGATTCTCCATGACCCTATCTGGATGAATGGGTGCTATTTCTGTAGGTGCAGTACTTCCCATGCCATAGTGCTGTGCAGCACAGCAGGTCTTGTTGTTGCCATTACGATTAATGACACAGGTATAGAATGCTCTGTGCTTAGCCTCATAATATGTGGCTGATTAATTTCACAGTAGCTTTGTGTGGTTTTATATGGTGTATCTGCATCTTACTGAGGCTGACCAGGGATCACCTACATTTATGTGTGTTCACTCTTGCAACAGTTACTACCTTCTGTGGTATAGTTTAAAGCATGGTACCACCAGTTTACCTTCCTGTTTGTGTTGGGTTGAATACTGGTTCTGTTTCAATGGCATAATCACTACACATATGTGACTGCTTAAGGTTCATTTGTGTAGGATTCAGCATTTGCACATGCATTGTCCATATGCATGGGTGCCATGACAGTCACCACTCTGCTCTTAGGAAACATAACATTGGCATTGGAGACTATGTGTAGCATACTGTTAGCCCTGTATGTGTGACTACTGTGATCCAGGTAAGTGGGGTCTATGGAATCCAACATGCATTGAGTGCAGGTGTTGGTACATGAGGAGTCTACCCAGTTCATAATGGAATAGTTGAGAGATGCCATTATTATGGTTCTGTCTCAGACCTAATCTTCCCCATTACAGCACATTATGACAGTTGGGAAATCCGCAGCCTGGTGGGTGATCTGTCTCAAGGTGCAATTTGAATTCCACTTTGGCACAAAGATAGTTGCTCAGCATAATGCATCTGAAGTTATGCAAGTGCAACTAGCGTGGGAGTGTACTGGTGAGTGATCTGTCACAAGGTGCAATTTGAAATCCACTTTGACACAAAGGTAGTTGCTCAGCATGATGCATCTGAAGTTATGTAAGTGCAACTAGTGTGGGGGTGTACATATCCTTCAGGAATATGGACACACCTGCAGCCCATGTGTTCCAATAAAGGATAATGGGCAAGAGGTGAGGTATGTGTCATAACATGGTCATGCAGGTGTGCTCTCCAGATTTTATTTATTTATTTTCCATTTGTTAACCGGGCTAGTCTAGCTGGATACATGTCCATTTTCAGTAGAGGCCCAGGGAGAAAAGCTCCATACATAATTCAATACAAAGAGAGATATCAATAAAAAAAATTTAAGCACAATAAGAATATACATTTAGTAATAAGTACAACAAAAAACCTAGGGCACTTATGAAAGTTTTACTAGGTAGTAGAAGCAAAATTGTAAAAATTGTACTAGGTCATTAGAAGAGAACATTAAAAAGCTAAAGATTAGCTATTAGTTTTCAAAAAATTGTCAAAGAGAAAGATGTAAAGCAGGAGATGTAAAGGAATTAATGTAGTAATACAAGAGAGGGAAAGAGTGAGAAACAGTAGTCAAGTAAAGAGACGAGGTAGGGAGATGGAAGAGAGGGTGGTGGAGAGAAAGTAGGAGTGAGTCAGAGCATTAGAGGAGAACAACAGGGCAAGACAAAAGAAATAGTAAGTATAGGTATTAATCAATGAATAAAGTTATGGTTGAGTAGGGGGAGTGCGGAAGGTTAGTCAGGAGTCCTGCAGGAACAAAGCCAGTGGTTTTGGAAGTACTGTTTGATTTTTTGTTTGAAGAGTGGTAAGGAGGAGGTTAGAGTGATATCAGTGGGTAGCAGATTCCATGTCCTACCTACAGTATTAGTAAACAGAGAGTCACCAGCTAAGTTGTGGGATTTTACAGATTTGGTCATAAGTTTAGAAGAAGATCGAAGGGAGGTGAGATTGTTATAAGGGATTAACAGTTGAGATAGTATTGGGGTGTTTTCTGGTTGGTAAAGTATCTTGTGGGCAATAGTAAGTTGTGAGATCATAAGACAGTTTTTAAGCTCTAGCCAGCCTAGGAGTTTTAGGTTATGACAGTGATGTGTTCTGAAAGGGTTACTGGTGGCAAAGCGGGCAATGCTATTGTAACAAGTTGCTAGTTTATTTAGGTTAGCCTTCTTAAGGTTACTGAAAATAGGTGAGGCGTAAAAGAGAGTAGATATCAGATGGGAGTGGGCGATAGTAGCTCTGGTGGAAGGTGTAAGAAATGGTTTAATATGGTAAAGAGAACCTATTTTTTTGTTAACTGTTTTAATGATGTTATTGATGTGTTGATCAAAAGTGAGATTGTTATCAATGGTTATTCCTAGCAGTTTAGTTGTTGTGTCAGGAACAATGACAGTGGTATCATTAGACAAGATGTTGAAATTTAAAGGGGAGGTTCGACTAGTAGGAGTGAAAAGGAGAAGTTTAGTTTTTTTAGCATTGAGGAGAAGGTAACGTCTAGTAAACCAAGTTTCTACAGTGTTGAAGGTAGTTTGAGTTAGAGAGAGTAGCTCTGAAGAGGTAGATGCTGAACAAATAATAGTAGAGTCGTCAGCATATTGGATGCAGGTAGCCTGAGGGATTACAGTGTTAAGATCGTTTATGTAAAGGGAGAAGAGAAGAGGCCCAAGAATGGAGCCCTGTGGGACTCCAATAGAAACAGGTAGTAAGGAAGAGATATGATTGTCCCAAAGAACGGCTTGTTGTCTGTTACTTAGATAAGAACTAAACCATTTTATAGCCAGGTTATCAAATGACAGGGATTCAAGGATGTAAATAAGGGAAGAGTGGTTCACCATGTCAAAAGCTTTAGAAAGGTCAATGAAAAGAGCAGAGGAGACAAGGTTAGAGTTATGAGAGTTGTTGATGGTATCAACAAAGGAAAGGAGGGCAGTTGAGGTGCTATGGTGTGGTCTAAAGCCATGTTGGCAGTTAGCTATAATGTTATGTAAAGAGAGATACTGTACAAGTTGCTGATGAATACATTTTTCCATTATCTTAGCTAGAGGTGAGAGAAGAGCAATGGGTCTAAAGTTAGTGTAGTCAATAGAGTTACCACCTTTATGTAGTGGGATGATATGAGAGACTTTCCATATATCAGGTATGGTTCCCTCTTGGATAGTCCTATTTATGAGTAGAGATATAGGGTATGCAATCTGTTTAGCAGCCTTTTGAAGAAAGAGAGAAGGGAGTTTGTCAGCAGAGGGGGTGCAGGGTTTGAGTTTGAGAATAAGCTTGTAGATGAAAGAGGTAGAGATGGGCTGTAGAGTGAAATTGTGTGGGGAGTCAAGTTTATTTGGAGGGTAGAAGTTATTGGTGTTAAGTTGTCTAGCAAGAGATTGAATGGTTTCTATGAAAAAGGAGTTAAAAGCATTTGCAGTATGGTTAGGGGTATCTGGGTCAGCGTTTAGAGGGGAAGGAGTTTTAGCTGTTCCAGGTGAAAGTAGTTTGTTGATTGAAGACCAGAATTGTTTGGGATTGTTGAAATGGTTTTGTTGTAGTTCACAGTAGTAGTTCTTTTTGTCAGAGATTATAGCTTTTTTTGTGAGGTTCCGAAGTTTGCAAAAATGAAGAAAATCAGAGCTGATTCTGTGGTGTCTCCATTTGGCCCAAACTTTATTCTTAGAATGAATTAATTTCTTTATTTCCTTTGAGAGCCAAGGGGCTATATTAGATTTCATTCTAATAGAACGTTCAGGGGCATGTTTATCCAGAATAGAAAGGAAGGTCGAGTTAAAGAGAGATACTGCTTCATTAAGAGGAAGTGATTTCAAGAGGTTCCAGTTGCATGTTTTGAGTTCATTTTGAAGTAGGTCAGTTTGAAAGTGTTTGGTAGAGCGTATTGTTTTAGTGATGGGGAGGTTTTGATAGTCAGTCTCTTCTCTAGAGATATAGGTAAGGCAGTGGTCACTGAGGTCATCTGGCATAGTTCCTACTTTATATGAGACATTGGCTTTGTTTATCAGTATCCAGTCTAAGATACTCTGTTTCTTACTTGGTTTATTAAGCCTTGTTGTAGTGGTAATGGATTGAGTAAAACCGTGTAGGTTTATATGATAGGAGGGATTTTCATTATTAATAGTATTCCAGTCTATATTAAAGTCACCCAGAATAATAGTTTCTTGTGGGTAGTTAGTGGAAACCCAACAGAGAAAGTCTTCTAGGATAGGAATATTGTTGCCTGGTGATATATACATGCATATGATGTAAAGGGTTTTTTGAGCATTTAATTGAAGTTTAGCAACGATTGCTTCTGCTCTAACATCCTGTGTTGGACAGGTTGGGAGGGTGGAGATGCTAAGATGATTCTTGAAAAGAATTGCCACTCCACCACCTTTATGTTTAGAATGATCAAGCCTATGTAGATTATAGCCTTGGGGTATAATCTCAGTGTCTTTGGTGGCTGGCTTAAGCCAAGTTTCTGAGAGGCACAAAATGTCAAAGTGGTGAGTGTCTAAGAGGACATGTAAGTAGGGTACTTTGTTATTTACACTTCGTATATTTAGATGTCCTATGAGTAGGGTGTTATTGGAGTTTGGCCTAGATACTTTAGGGGAGGAATAAGTAGGGCCAGGGTTGGGGTGAATGTCACCATCTTGTAGTGTAGGAGTATTAGGTCTTGATAAGAAGTTGCTTTTAAGAAGGGTTAGTTGTTTAATTTTTTTATTTGAGGGTAAGGCATAGGTAAGGTGAGAGTGCCTATGGAATTGGGGAAGGTGATAGCTGGGGGTGGAGGTAGAATTTAAGAAAGTGGTAAGAGAAGTGTGGATAATAGATGTATGTTTATATATGTAGTCTGGATGGTTTTTAAGTGAGTGTTTGAAGAAGGTAAGAAAGTAAGAAGAATAAAGGGTGGTAGACAATAATGCTAAGAATATCAACATGGTGGGTAAGTGTGGAGACATATGTGAGTTAAGGAAGTTATATAGAATAGTAGAAAAAAAAGGGAAGGATAGGTGGAATAAATGGTATAAGGCAAGAAGGAATGAGTTTTGTAGGGGTGTGAAAGGAGAATATAAAGGGGTGGTAAAGGTGGAGAGAGTGGAGGTTTAAGGGAGGTGTCTTAATTATGGAATAGGAGAAAAGTTAGTAATAAGAGATGAGTTTGGTTTAGTAATAGAGGAAGGAGGAGGAGGAAGGAGTGTATGTAGAGGGGAGGGGTTTGGCTTTTAGCGGGAAATAGTAGGATAGGTTGTAAGGGTGAAGGGTGTGTCTAGTGAAGTATAAGGTTAGGACCCCTGGGGGTGGGTGGGATTTGGGGGTAGGGAGCGGAGTGAGCCAGAGGCAAACGGGATTTACAGAATCCAGAGAGGAAGGAAAAAGTAACAGAAAAGGCTGGCAGATAGGAGGTTTGAGATTGGTAGCGTAGGGGGGAGAGGGTCACAGGGCACTACAAAGGAGGTGAGGGATGGGAGAGAGAAGGGTGAAGATAGGAAGAATAAGGTAGGGGAATAAACCAGTACTATAAGTCTAGATGTGGACAGAGTGACGCCTAGTGGGCATAGGGCAGAGGTACAAAGAGGAGTCACAAAGGTTCTGGGGCAGAAAAAGCATATACTACTGGGAGGGGAGTACAGGCTAAGTAAAACACAAGGTAGGGGAAAGGAACAGTAAAACAGAGTAAGGGGGTGGGGGGTGGCTGCTGCTGGCAAGCTTAGCTGGGAGCTAACAGAACTTCACCAGATAAAAATGGTCATAGGCTACAATCAATTAAGTAGACATACTCCTTTAGAATCTTGAGATAGTGTGTTTGAAGCAGAGTGAAAAGGTCCAGAGTTTTCCAAGGGTAATAGGCAGTAAGTACCCTCGTAGAGTAGTAGCAGATTTCAACCCAGGCAAACAGACACTGGATAGAGGCAGGAGAATTAGCTGTTGCAGGAGAAAAAGTGGGAGAGAATACAAAAGCATTAAAATTAAATTAAAAATGCAGTTGTGTCAATAATAGTGTAGTAACCAAATACACAGATATAGTAGTTAAGTACACTGCTCCATCAAATAACACAATAAAAAGAAAAACAGTGTAGGTCAAAACAGCAAAAATCAATAAATAAAGCAGCGTTTAGGCAAAAACACATTGCATAGTTACGCAGTTCAAGGTTCTACCAGTAACAACATGTGCATATCCACAATAGGAAAACTGCAGTAGTTTGGTTAAAAACACAAGATATACCATTAATTAAATAACAAGATATTTCATCTAAACACAAAGGGAAACCATGAGGCAGGCACATTACTCCATACTGTACAGTAGAGAAGATTGCCAATTGAAGGAGTAAGACCTGAGCCCAGTCTACACGTGTAAGGTCACTTCCTAAATCTACACGCAGTTCCCAAAAAAGATGGCAGGGCAGAGTAATGAGAAGTTTACACTTGGGTAAACCATACAGTGAAGGTTACAAAAATCATGGCAAAAGGCAATAGGGGTAAGAATCACCCAAAAAGCTTCTGATGGGATTGAGTGGGGTCCAGGAGGCACTGATTAGATTAGTAATAGTCGCAGAACATAGCGCTAAACACTACCCAAAAATAGTGGAAAAGGTCAAGGCCTTTGTCATGGTATATCCCCAGAAGCGTCTATAAGGGTCCAGGAGGCAATGAGTAAACTATATTGTTGTTCGCTCAACAGTGCGAATAAGTATCACCCAAAAACAAAATCAGTGTACTAGCCCTTAAGGGGTCCAGGAGGCACTGAGTAGACTGAATATTAGTCGCTCAACAGTGCGCAAAATGCGATAAGCATTTCTCAGAAAAAAGTCAGTGTACTAGCTTGTATGGGGTTCAGGAGGCACTAAGTAGACTATGGGATTTGTCGCTCAACAGAGTGCTAAGCAGTCCCCAATAAAATCAGTTTACCAGCCTTGACCAAGTTACACAGCAGTACTAAATAAAAACAATAAGGTAAATGATAAGCATCTGAGCATTTAACTCATTCAAGGGCACAGCAGAAAACACTGTGTATACTGTTTGGCATATATCTAAAGCTGACACGCAGACAGAACAAAGCACATCAACAAAACAGCTATAAGATAACGGCGACGGTAATCCTCAAATGCAATATGAATCTACAGCTCAAAGTGATCTAGTAAGCAATGCTGTTCAACATTTGCTAAGCACCTTAAACAAAGTTGTACAAAGCAGCCGTTTAAAAGGCAACATCAGAGATATTAGCGAACATCATAGATGGTCAGCTGGCCAGTAACAAATCAATGGATAAACCAACATAAACACATTTGCGACTACAGAGAAATCAACAAATGCAAAATACAGCAAAAAGCCAAACAGGTTAACCAGAATATATCAAGGGATAAAGCAAAGTAACATATCAGTTTGATACAATACCTATTACAGCTAGGAGGGCACAGCCACAGACGCGCAGCAGCAGCGAGGAAGGCAAAGTTAAAGATGGCGCCCAAGGGACCAGGAGGGACTATAAAACTTCGCAAACGGAAGTACCTGGGAGAGGGAGGGGTAGGGAATAGGTAGAGGCAAGGTAGGAGCGGAGGGGGTGTGTTCTATCAAAAAGAGGGGAGGAGAATGTAGTCCTGACAAAACAGGGGTGAGGTGAGTAGTCAGAAGCAGAGGAAGACTACAGGAGAAAGGAGGGACCTAGGTAGGAAGAAACACAAGAAAGGGGGATAGAGAGGAGAAAAGGCGAGTGTAGCAGAGGAGAAATGGGTAGAGCCAGCTATGAGTGTGAAGTACAAATAGTAATGAATAGGACAGTAAACCTGGATGCAGCTAAGGCAGGGAGGGAAACTAGGCAGATCCAGATATAGTAGAGAGGCAGAGCACAAGCTCAGAACACAGAATCCAGAGAAGAAGGAAAAAGTAACAGAAAAGGCTGGCAGATAGGAGGTTTGAGATTGGTAGCGTGGGGAGAGGGTCACAGGGCACTACAAAGGAGGTGAGGGATGGGAGACAGAAGGGTGAAGATAGAAAGAATAAGGTAGGGGAATAAACCAGTACTATAAGTCTAGATGTGGACAGAGTGACGCCTAGTGGGCATAGGGCAGAGGTACAAAGAGGAGTCACAAAGGTTCTGGGGCAGAAAAAGCATATACTACTGGGAGGGAGTACAGGCTAAGTAAAACACAAGGTAGGGGAAAGGAACAGTAAAACAGAGTAAGGGGGCGGGGGGGTGGCTGCTGCTGGCAAGCTTAGCTGGGAGCTAACAGAACTTCACCAGATAAAAATGGTCATAGGCTACAATCAATTAAGTAGACATACTCCTTTAGAATCTTGAGGTAGTGTGTTTGAAGCAGAGTGAAAAGGTCCAGAGTTTTCCAAGGGTAATAGGCAGTAAGTACCCTCGTAGAGTAGTAGCAGATTTCAACCCAGGCAAACAGACACTGGATAGAGGCAGGAGAATTAGCTGTTGCAGGAGAAAAAGTGGGAGAGAATACAAAAGCATTAAAATTAAATTAAAAATGCAGTTGTGTCAATATAGTGTAGTAACCAAATACACAGATATAGTAGTTAAGTACACTGCTCCATCAAATAACACAATAAAAAGAAAAACAGTGTAGGTCAAAACAGCAAAAATCAATAAATAAAGCAGTGTTTAGGCAAAAACACATTGCATAGTTACGCAGTTCAAGGTTCTACCAGTAACAACATGTGCATATCCACAATAGGAAAACTGCAGTAGTTTGGTTAAAAACACAAGATATACCATTAATTAAATAACAAGATATTTCATCTAAACTCAAAGGGAAACCATGAGGCAGGCACATTACTCCATACAGTACAGTAGAGAAGATTGCCAATTGAAGGAAGGCCCTGTAAGGAGTAAGACCTGAGCCCAGTCTACACGTGTAAGGTCACTTCCTAAATCTACACGCAGTTCCCAAAAAAGATGGCAGGGCAGTGTAATGAGAAGTTTACACTTGGGTAAACCATACAGTGAAGGTTACAAAAATCATGGCAAAAGGCAATAGGGGTAAGAATCACCCAAAAAGCTTCTGATGGGATTGAGTGGGGTCCAGGAGGCACTGATTAGATTAGTAATAGTCGCAGCACATAGCGCTAAACACTACCCAAAAATAGTGGAAAAGGTCAAGGCCTTTGTCGTGGTATATCCCCAGAAGCATCTATAAGGGTCCAGGAGGCAATGAGTAAACTATATTGTTGTTCGCTCAACAGTGTGAATAAGTATCACCCAAAAACAAAATCAGTGTACTAGCCCTTAAGGGGTCCAGGAGGCACTGAGTAGACTGAATATTAGTCGCTCAACAGTGCGCAAAATGCGATAAGCATTTCTCAGAAAAAAGTCAGTGTACTAGCTTGTATGGGGTTCAGGAGGCACTGAGTAGACTATGGGATTTGTCGCTCAACAGTGCGCAAGATGCGATAAGCATTTCTCAGAAAAAAAGTCAGTGTATTAGCTTGTATGGGGTTCAGGAGGCACTGAGTAGACTATGGGATTTGTCGCTCAACAGAGTGCTAAGCAGTCCCCAATAAAATCAGTTTACCAGCCTTGACCAAGTTACACAGCAGTACTAAATAAAAACAATAAGGTAAATGATAAGCATCTGAGCATTTAACTCATTCAAGGGCACAGCAGAAAACGCTGCGTATACTGTTTGGCATATATCTAAAGCTGACACGCAGACAGAACAAAGCACATCAACAAAACAGCTATAAGATAACGGCGACGGTAATCCTCAAATGTAATATTGAGGATTATTGAAACATGTCTCAGCCACTGCACAAATATGTTCTCCATGTTAGGGATTGACATATGCGTGTCCGTATAGTGTTTTTGACATGTATCATTGTGCAGCGAGACCCGCAGTTTTTTGCTTGGCTGTCCCTGTAACAGCAGTAGACCTTCACTTGAACTGTGCATGATAAAGGCACTATAGGGGAAGCATGAGTCCTAGGCAGTATCCAGATTCCCAGGGGTAACAGGTGCAGGCCCTGTGTGGCAAAACATCATGGCCCATCAACCATGTTATCCCAGGCAGACAGATACTGGATACTCTTTGACTTGCACCACTGCACTAGACAATTGTGGAATACAATCCTTTTGTCCCTGTACTGCAGTATCATTCTGGCCAATGGCAGAATGCTACCCAGGCCTTGGGACATACCTGCATGGGCTACAAGACCTGACAGTTCCTACATGTGTTTCCATGCAGTCCATGCTACTGCATCACAGGTCCTGCACAACAACATGGAATATGCCAGAGCCATGTGTATAGTTCAAAAGGTGGTCTGAGTGTATGGGTATGTGGCTAATCATGGCAGACAGGCAGCTGACAGTATGTATGCCCTCGTATAGTTGGTATGTAACATAGTGCTAGAGTTTGTATTCACAAATGAGTACTGTTGGGCATGTTTCCAGTCACATGTTCTGAGGTGTGGCACAATTATGCAAACTATGGCATACAGTTTGCGTATATCGGTGTCTGTCTCTTCCTGCTTGGGGGGTTCACTTGTTTGACCAGATACTTAGAAGCATCTGTGAATGTGTGTGATTTCCGGTAGTGTGTGTGGGTGTCCTTACTGTGTTCTGGTAAGGGTATGTGTTGGTTGTGCTGATGAGCTGCATGTGTTAACCTACACCTCATGACTGTCCAGTCCAGTCATGGCTGCAGACTTGACTGCCTTCCAGCTTACCCCTGTAGCTGCATCCCAAGCAATGTGTGGGGTGTGGTGTTAGGTGTTTTTGGCAGTGTACATGGCATAGAGATTACATTCCCCCAGGATGGTCACATACACAAAGCTGACATTAGTAAACACCAGTAGCTGACTAGTGGACATGCCTGTATGAGCATTCAGTACTACAAGTACCAAGTACTGTATTTAGTTTATGTATTGCTTATGAAGATGCTTTAGACAGTGATGCTCACATGTAAATAATTGTGTTATGGACATGACAACACTGGCTATTACGGAAACATCGTAGCTACCTTTAGCAGCAATCCTCCTCTGAGGAGCACATGACATCCTGTTAGTTGATTACAGATGATGCAAGTGTCTACAGGTCTGTTTCCTTTTCTGGGTATATACTCAAATATCCACCAGAACCATGAGCTCTGTTGGGCACAGACACCCATTCTCCAAACAGAGTCATGTATCAATAGACTCTGATGCCACTATCAACATGATCAGTATATAATCAGATAGTGTGAGGCATCACCTATGAAGCGGCTATTACACATGGGCAGCTGTCTCCTACATCTTACAATCCTACTGCAGATGCTACACTGTAGTTAAAGATGATATGCAACCTGTTTCATTACCAGTGCTGTGCACTACCTTACATACAGTATGTGCAAGCGGCTGTTAGGTTGGCAATGAGAGTTTGGGCTACACAAACCTGGTAGTTCAACCAGTGTGTCTCTACTCTCAATATCCACTCTATGTAGGTGTGCACATAGCCATTTGGCCCAGCCCTGTAACAAGGGTCACTACACATTTGCATAACATGTACACATGCACAGCTGTTATTGCTTGCAAACGATACTAGAGAGGTGGATATTACATGTGTTATGTGCATGGAAAGTTACCTGGCTCTTCCAATTATCTTTGCTATCATGCTGCTAAACTGTCAGATGAATACAAATGATCTGTATACTGTTACTGAGTATTGTAATTGCTAATAGACATAACTACTGTTTCCATAACATAACAGAACTGCTATGTAGAAGAGAATACAGATCTGCTTAAAATACTGTACATTACACAGTTATTCGCACAATATCCCACAATGCACACCATATTTGCACAGTAAGCCCACCTTTAACATGTTCATCTTACTTATACACCCATACATATGTCGACTGTTATAATATATCGACATATACTATCCCCTGTTATAGCACATACTTGTTGGACCACTCCTGACAGTGGCTGGAAGCGAATTGGTGGGTTCCAAGCCCATATCATCCCTTGTGGTGTATGCAGAGTTTGCCGTGTGACCTGCAGCAGTACACACATAGAATACTACAAGCATTACTACTGCTCAACAATACATCAGTACACGATAGCTATTTCCACTATATGCATTGATTACACTGTAATTCTTACAGTACAGCTACTACATACACAGACATTCTACATGTTATACATACCTTCTTAGTAATTGGAGGTGTTATTGACTAGTATAATACTCATTTTTGGTTCGTCTTTCACTGTTTTGTACTGTCCTACAGGTAGATACAGATGGTTTGCATGTGTGACAAGGCAACCTTTTATAGCTACAGATCAGTAACATGTGCTATCCCGATAATCAATTGGTGTTCCTAAGTAGCTAATTACATGCACATCAGCTGCGCTGCTACTGCCTTAGCCAATACCATGGCTATAATTGAGTATTCCACTTGGGTGTTGTCCCTTTGCCTTACTTGTGAGGAAGACAGCATGGAAGTGTTGTCTGGAATCTATTGCAATAGCTGTATGGAGATGAACAGTAATATATTGTGTGTAATGCCTACAGGATTTGGTCTAAATTTGAGTACTGCTGTTATATTTCTGAACATTGCTACTTGTGCAGAGTTTGTCTGTACCTAATACATCTGCATATGTTTCAGTCTGGCCAGGTTGTTTGACCAGCTCAAGGCTGCATAGCTATGCATATAATGTTAGGGGGTTTACAGTGTGCTTACCAGACATATTTAGTTTAGTGTTACTGTGTATCATACTGTGCTGATAATCAGTACTCGGTAGCACTTCCTGGTGTACGAACCTTTCAACCCTCTGAAATGGGATTAGTTCATACAAACCCTGTTACATCAGCAGCTGTTCAATTGTATAACGGCAACTATTTCACATAGGGCCATGTTAGTGTGTCTGTGTCTAGGTATGTTAAGGTTTCAGCAGATGTACAGTAGTTGAATAATTGGTTATGGTATGACAGTATGTATTGATGTAATTATTTTGGTTGTGGGGTAGATGTTGGTGGGTGTACATAGGACATGCAGGTGTGTAAGAACCCCTTTTATACAATGTCTATATGTGTGTGGGTGTTCTTTCCCAATGTGAACAACTATCCCTTAGTGGACTAATACCATGGTAATTGCAGGCTGATTTATTAAGGCACTATTAAATGCTTCCTGTATAGCATGCAGGTACTGTTAGTCCTTGAATCCCTTTGGCAATACATCAGAATGTAATAAAGTTTTGCAAAATGAAAGCTGTCTGTGTATTTCTGTCATGGATATTTGCAGTCATTGTGTCCATAGAACATATTTGTAATAGGGTATTGGCATATACTCTTCATATGTTATGTTCATATTGTTTGGGGGGGGGTGGAATGTGTGATTGCTATGGTCCATGTTATACTCAGATATGAACACTTCAGATGCTGTCTACAGACATGTATGTATGTATATATATATATATATATTTATATATATATATATATATATATATATATATATATATATATATATATATATATATATATATATATATATGTGTGTGTGTGTGTGTGTGTAAATATATATATATATATATATATATATATATATATATATATATATATATATATATACATATATATATATATATATATATATATTATTGCATACATTTATCTGTACTTCCATAGATGTGAAGATGTTTTTAACCTATCTATATATCTACATATATATGTAGACCTGTTTATATCGACATGTCTCTGTGTCTCTCTCTCTCTCTCTCTATATATATATATATATATATATATATATATATGAGCATACACCTTTAATTGGCTACATGGCGGGTTGTCCTGTTTCAACACATTCCTCCCTTTTGTGTTTTAACCTGTCTGCATACACAACTGGGATAGGTACATCCCAGGTAGCTTAGTGTTAGGTTACTCTGAGGATGGAGTACATGATTGCAGGTTCTACTCCTGGAAGGTGTTATTATTTTACCTCTCACAGTAGGCACGGGCACGGAAAGTGTGAATAACACACATTTACGTGGTTGTAAGCAGGTTTGCCTGTGGTCTGCGTGACGTTAAGCAAAGGTTAAACCTGTGAAGCGCTTCTAAGTTTATCGTGTTTTAGCACCGCTTACTGTCACGCAAACCTGTGGAAACCCACTTACAACTGCTTAAGAGTGCTTTAATCCACCTGCATCCAACAGCCCTTATTCTGGCCCTCAAAATAACCTAACAGCCCTTGCAGGTCTAGAACCCAGGACCAAGAACACCACACTCACTGACTTTACCACTAAGGCATCTGAGATATGTACAAATGTTATGGTGTTTAGAATATACATTGTACTACAGACATTCCTCACTATTGAAAGCAAATGTGACAATCAGTTGGTGTACATATGTCTGATACATGTTAATGTTCATATGTTTGTGAAATTAGGTGTTGCAATGTGACATGACAGGGGGTATTATGAATGAGAAAGTTTCTTACTTTGTGTCCTTTTTATATTGTCCCCATGCTCCATGTATACCCCTCCAGTTCACTTATTGGACATCCAACCCAGGCCCTCCTTGATGTATGATTGCATTACCCATCATTCCTCCCCACTCCAATCTCCACATACACAACAACCACCCCTTCTATGGTGAATTAGGTTAATATTGTTATAATACCAGAGCTGCATGTGTTTTGTGTACACTCCAATTCCTTTGGAGTGCTTCTGTGTCACGAAGTGTATTCATAGATGTTTATATATATGGCTATTGATGTAACTGTATAATATATATATATATATATATATATATATATATATATATATATATATGTATATGTGCAGACATCACTGACATGTGTGTGTGTGTGTGTATATATATATATATATATATATATATATATATATATATATATATATATTGTATTAATTTGTAACAGTAATACATATGTAGACTGGAATGTGTTGGTTCACAAACTACAGTACATTACAATGTACTGTACATATGTACACAAAGTGACTGTCCCATTTGTGAAAATTACAGTGAAATGCATATGTATAAGGTGTAGTCTCAAGACTATAAAACAAGTATACACCTCAGATGGCTTAGTGGTAAGTCCCATGACTACAGTTTGCATGGTCCAGGGTTCAACACCTGCGATGCTTTACAAATGTTTTTTACGCCAGAATAAGGCTCATTTAAGCAGTTGTAAGCATGTTTAAAAGTGTTTGTGTGACATCATAGCAGCAGTTAAACACAGTTAAACAAAATTTGTAATGTATACCCTGTGCGCTCAAACACGGCCACATCTGCTAACTACTCAGGATATATACAGGTCAGTGAAGTAACATCTCACTATGTGCTGACATAACATTACAGTCTCTGTTGACTGTACTCTCCAGCACACATGGGTTTATATGGGTGTTTTGAATATTTATTATACAGACGATTACTACCTATATATGTAAGCTGTGGTTAAGGTATACTTATGAACATGATAAACATCCCTGCCTTTATCGGGATTGGAACCTCGAATGCACAGATACTATGCAGATGCTGTAACCATTACACTGTTGACATTAATGTTGCTTCCGCCTATTTCCTATTTAGATGATTTCTATGTGTAAGCTAGGCTAAGCAAAGGGCGGAGGCCTGCAAACTCACTGAGCTTCACGTACTCTTGAAATAACAACATATAACAAACGTACTGTGAGACAATACATTACATTCCTAACTACATTAGGCATAGCCCCTCACTGACACACTTCAAGGGAAACCTTGTTGTGTGAATTAGTAACAGAATATACATCCCTAGGATCATGTGTCCCAGAACCATACAGCCAGGGGGTGGGGGAGCCTGTCCAGTTTGATAGCTGCGAGACCTGTTGGGGGAATTGAATGGTGTAGAATTGTCAAATTAACATGCCCTCTTTAGATCACTAAGTGCCCCTATCACCCTCCACAACCCCAGTCTTCAACAGCTTCCAGCAACTCTGCCTGGAATTGCTTCATTGGCTATGCTTGACAGACGCTCAGTTACTTTGTCAATGCTGCGGGGAAAGCCAACACACTGTAGCTATGCTTCTAATTGCCCTTGGGCAGATAGGTAGTAGGCTATCTGTGAATCTCTAATGTGCAGGCCATCACAGCCATAATATCTGAATAAAAAGACCTTCAGATAACAATATACAGTGAGAAAGCACCATGTAGTCAGGAAACAGTTAAGTACAGCAAGAACATACAGAACACTGATACTTAATCACGCCAAAAGACTATCTTGGAAGCTAGAAGACTTGTATAAATTTAAGGCTTTCTATTCCTTACCAGTAGGTTACCTACAGGAGAGATGAAAAACAAGCACAGATAAGGAACATGCATGCAACAATACCATACTGGCCTATGTGTCAGCCTTAGGCTTTGGAATACTGGCCAAGGCTATTGGCACCCCCATTGTGCCTTATTTAGGAGAGTCTCAAAGGTGAATACCAGCTCCATAAACAGCACAATAGCAGATTCAATGAGGGTTATGCTACTCAACACCAGGGGTTGTGATCACAACATGCATGCACTCACAGCACTCCTCAGGATGGACAACATCAACATCTGTGCAGTAACTGAGATCTATCTTAAGGTTCCTGAGAGCACACCAGCTCTACGAGACTGCAACCCATACCACACATTTCAGCAACAGAACATGGACTGACAGGCATGCAGGGGCTGTATCCATATTCATCAGGGATACCTACACCTCCAGGTTAGTGGGGCAGCATGATACCTCTGAGATCATCCATGTGCAGCTAACATCAGCCACAACTGCAATGTAAACTGTGGCCTGCTACGGATCACCCTCTATGACCCAGGACCACCACTCCACCTACCTGGAGACAATGGAGAACATGACAGTACTAACGCACACACTGGCATTGGTCGATGTCAACTACCATACCATTAACTGGGAAACTTACTCCGGTACTCACTTCCAGGCCCAGTGCTTCCTGGAATTTATCACCTCATATGCCCTGTATCAGCTGGTAACCTCCCTAAAATGGGGTGGGAACTACTAGAAGTGGTCATCACCAACATGGGCAACAGGTGCACAACAGTGGAGGTTAACCAGTCACTGGTTAGATCTGACCATGAACTATTCACTGTTTCCACACCCAAGCATCTCCCCCACCCACGGATACCACAGTGTATACCTTTCCTACAGCTAAATTTACACTACTAGTGAGAGGGGTGGGGGGGTTTCACAGCCCCCACTCTAAGGGAAAACACTGCTCAAGATACAGACAGATTTACAAATGCAGTCTATAAGCACCTACATGGATGTATGGCTCGTGCCATCACTGGTAAACCAAGACTCACTCCTCCTAGACAAGGACACCGGTCTGGTAGACCTCTGCAATAAACAGGCTATACTACAGAAGTAGGACAGTGTTCCAGACAAACAGCAAATCCCACGAAGGGCAGACATCCGTGACCACTATTAGTATGATACGTAGGTCCCTCATGACATCATCCAAGGCTAACATCAGCAGGAGAATGCACAAGGATTCGAAAGATAACCACAAAGCCTTCTTTGACTATGTCAAGGATCTATGTGATGACACACAGATTTGCACTGTGCCGGTGAAATATAGAACAAAATATGATGACCCTACTGATATTGCCAACATCCTTGCAGATACATTCAGTGCATACTTCACCCCCTAAAGAGCCCACAACACTACCCTAAAGGTACAGTATCCCACACATCAGAGACACACAGATGGAAATGGCCCTCTCTAACAGCAGAACACAGCATTAATGGAGGCAGATGTTGTCCCAGACTGCATCTTGCAAACTGTACAAGACAACCTGCCCCCCCACCTAATTAAGCTTTCCTACCTCAGCCTCTTCACAGGCCACATGCCCATACAATGGCAAGTAGCAACAGTTATTCCACTCCATCAAGGTGGAATCACAACAGACCATGGTAACTACCACCCCATATGCCTGACTAGCCTGGTCTGCAATGATATGGTTTGCATCCTCATGGCACTCATTAACAAAGACATTGGTAACCTCCGAACACGTGACCCAACCCAGGTCAGCTTGGTTGAGTGCAGTTCATGCCTACTGAACCTGTTTGACATCTTACATACAATCACCAAGACGTTAGATGATGGGGGAGGTGATTCACACATACTTCCTGGACCTTGCCAAGGCTTTTGACACCATGGCCATCTCAGGTATTATTGATAAACACACCAGCCTGTACATACACCCAAACATCACAGGTTGGGTTGCCAACGGGCTTACACACAGAACCCACATGGTACGACTAGCGGTCTCCAGGTCCAACTCTTGACCAGTCACGACTGGTGTCCCACAGAACTCATTCCTGGGAGCCCTACTGTTTGGCATATATGTCTCAAAGGTACAAGCAAACACAGGTGGACTACAGCAGACCATGTTTGGCAATGACTGCGAACTGGGAGCCATGATTGATAGTCCAGCTGACACAGACATCCCTCAAGGGGCTTCACAGAGAAAATCACAGGGAGCCAACATCACAGCCTGCAGCCAAGTGCCACTAACTACATGGTCATTCCATTGTGGAATTGGCACCCACATATTAACACATAAGTGGCAGCCACTTTAATACAGACGAGGTAATGGGATATCTGGGGACTAAGGTAGATAGTGATCTCCCCTTTGACAATCGTATCTCTACAGTAGTTAGGGCATCCTTCTATGTAGGCCATCTGACTACTAAAGGATTCCCATCTAGACATACTGGGGTTATAGTGCCCCTTTACTCATCACTCATCAGTCCCATCATAGGGTATAATAACCCATGTGGGATGTACCTCAGAAGACACTTCCAACAGCTGGGAGGTTCACAAATGTACCTCGCCAGGGGGAATACTGGCCTCCAACATATGACCTATGCAGCCAGACTGAATAAACTCCTGCTTTACTAAGTGGCATCTCGTTTACCCAGAGATCATCTCCACTGGCCAACACAGCCATGTTGAACTCAGGTTTGATGGATATGCTCCACCTATGGAAATCCATGTCACAGTGAGCCACACATAGTAGTGAGCTGAACCTTGCCACAACAATAACTGGAAGATGCTGGAGGGACAGCTTCCTGTTACAGACACTCCCCATACTTTGGAACAACATCCCTAACTACATTATACAGAGCCCCTCACTAACACTCTCCAAGAGAAACCTTGAAGAGTGGATGAGGAACAGTAGATGCACCTCAAGGATCCCACCATTGGCTCTGCTCCACAGAGGAACAGTTAATTAATCAATGGGGTGGCAAAAGCTGATACATTTTGGCTCTGCTTATGAATGGCCTCTGGCAGTTGGCCAAGTACCTACCTATGACTCTATATATAAAGTAACTGCATATGCTGATAGCTTAATTTACTGTTCAGGTGTTGACTTACCTTGTGCCAATGGCAGTTGTGTGTGCAATAGTTGAGGGCTGCCTATGTTGGATGCACACAGTAGACTGCCTATACATGAGGTAGTCTTGTGTGTGTGCTATCCATTTTTACTGTGTGTGCAGGAGGAGTAATGTGTCAGTCCCTAGGTGCCTACACTGTCAGTGTGTGTGCTATATGTTCCCTCTTTGCCAAAGCATGGGCATACTGGGCATGCCTCTGTCTGCCTACTGGGGCTGGCTCAGGGTGTTCGTGGTCTGAGTACCTCTGTGCCTGTGGGGCCCTTGGCAATGTTGGTGGGCTGTGAGGCCCTTCACCAGTCTGTCCCTACTGCAGCTGTTTCCACAGGACCATATTGTGTAGCATGGCACACACTATGAAGATGTGGGCACACGTGCCTGGAGAGTATGGCAAGGCTCCACCAGACATGTCCAAGCAATGGAACCGTGATTTCAGCATCCCAAACACACGCTCTATGATGATTCTGGTTTGTGTGTGTACCTCATTATGGCATTCCTGCATGGGTGTGTGTGCATTTCTGGGATGGGAGTCATCATCCAAGGTTCCAGTGCATAGCCAGCATCCCCCACCAGGTGGTCATTTGGGATGTTCCCCCCTGGCAAATAACTGATACAGCTGTGAGGCATGCCAGATGTGGGAGTCGTGATAGCTTCCGGGGCTGCCAGCACACACATCCATGATAATGCCCTGGGCATTGCACATGACCTGGCAGTTGATAGAGGGGTATCCCTTGTGGTTTATGTAGCTCCTACCCTGCTCACTGGGTGGTGACTTGATGTGTATGTGCGTGCAGTCTATTGCACCCAGTACCTCTGGGTATTCTGCCACATGGTGGCAGAGACACATATTGCTGGCCAACTCCTCCTGCGTTTGGAGGAAGTATATGTGCTCCTTGGCATGTGGTAACATGGCATCCAGGAACTGGTGTAGTACCCTGGATGCTGATGTCTGTGAGATCCCCATGATATCCCCAGTTGGTCTTTGAAAGGTACCTCTAGCTAGTAATCACAGGCTTACACATACCTTCGTATCCACTGGGATGGGCTCCCCTCTGTTTGTTCTGGCTCTGAGGCATGGCCGGCATAGCTCCACATGTTGCTGTAGGATGTCCCTGTCCACCCTGTAATGCTCTACTATCTCCAGACCATGTAGCCCCTGGTAGGTTACCCTGGGTCCGAACACTCTCCTCCTCCTCTGGTGCCTGAGGTGGTAGTGTGCATCATCCTCCACACCACCTTCAGTCTCCAACACATGCTGGTGGATCAAAGCTATGGCAGCCCCTAACATGTACATAATAAAAGTTCCCCATCTGTATACACCACTGGTGCAGAGTGTATGGGAATACACAAATGTGTGTGAGGTGCTTTCACACTTTATATTATTGTGCTATGGATGCTGCTGATGTCAGTGGGCGTGTATGAGCTATTGCAGCTGCAGTGTGTCTTAATTATGGGTTTTGCAATGAGTACTGCAAGTGTGGGGCCTTTACTGTGGAGATCTACTTACCTGCCTTGATTAATCTTTTGCCCTTTAATTCACTTTTAGACCTGGATCCCTCCCATTATCAGGCATGCATCAACCTGCTGTCTTTATTGTTTTGTGCTTTCCCTACCCAGTCATGGCAAAATGTGCTTTGTAGCTGATGTACTGCAAATCGGCTTTGTTCTGCTTTGACACTTTACTGTTTTCTTTGCAGTACAGCCCCTCCCCTTTCCTGCTCTGCAGGTAGCTGCTTGCAGCCTTGTTAGCTGTTGTCAATGACCCACTGTAGGTTCCTAGGTGTTAATTAGTCATTTGTACTCCAATTTCACTGCTGCAGCATTTCCTTATTTCTTTCCTATATCCTTCCTGTTTCAGCTGCAGTGCATGCCGCGCATACCCGTTTACCTGGTTTACACGCGTTTTCATCTCCGTTCACATGCATACTCGGTTAACTTGTGTACTCTCAGCTAAGCATAGCTATGGCCAATTTGACACACCCCTATCCTGCAGCTTTGCCTAGCAAGGGGCAAACCGGTTTAGCAATGCTCCAATGTGCTTACAGCAATGGCGACACACCCCTCTCTTGATGTCATCTTTATCTCAAGGGCACACGGTGTTATAATGCTACTCTGTGAGGTGCATCCTTACACCAGTGGGGAATCTGCGATTCACTATTACTCCTCTCATTTGCTTGGCATTGCCTAATTCCTAGCTACTGCACATAACAATATCCCTGCCCCTTAGCAACCCTTGCACGATAAGTATGGTGTAGCATGCCTGCCATTGACTATTATGGGGAAATCATGATATGTGTTTTATTGCAGTTTTATTCTATATTTTTATATATTCCTTGTGATCCCCTTTGCACACCGCGTCCCTGCACTTCCACATTGCGATAGTGCGAATATATATATTAAATGTTCATTTTATATTTTGTACATTTTTTTATGCCAATGGCTATATATTTAGCCATTGGCATATATTAACAATATAATACATGTGTTTGGTTGGCTGTCATGGCTCCAATTTTATGTTTGTGAAAATGTAAACCATTTTCTACAGTTTACATTTCTGCATGCTTACACTATGCCTGCACCATTTCCTGAATCACTACATACCTTTATTTGCATGCTACACTGCTGCACATGGGGTAATTAGCATACAAGGCTCGGGAGTTGTGTGGGCGTAGCGTACGCAGGTAGTGCACTTGGAAACAGCTCGTACCTGAATCGCTCGGCGGCCATATTTGATGTTAGAATGATGACGCTATGCCTGCACCTGGCACAATCTTCATGAGTCCCGGGGTTAGTCTATAGCAGACAAAGCAAGTACTTTTTGATCAGTTTTAAAGAAAAATATATTCTGTTTATCCTTTGGGTACAACTAATGCTTTTAGAATTTAGCTGCAGATGATGAAACAGAATTTGCCACATTGCAATTAAATCAAAAGTTCTTAGTTCTCTCCATTTTATGAAAAATACATTTTTCCTTTTTTTAACCATTCCACTACACTCTTATCTGTATATACTGCATGGAATAATTCTGCCATGGGAGGTTGTTACTGAATGTCTAATTATAATATACCCAGCTGCTGCAGTGTTTGCTGCAGGTCATGACAGAAAGCCTATAACAGTTCAAGATGGAATCTAGAATTCATTATGTTCTCTATGCAGCACACTTGAAAGATATTACAGTAATGAGCCAAAAAACAGCTCAGGCAATAAAACTGTTTATCCCACCATTGTTCTTCATGTCATGAAGGTCTGCATCACCATTCAACATCAATGGAATTCATCTACCATATGCCACCACTTAAGACAAATGCACTGTGAAGACCCACACCCACACACCTCCTGAGCCCAGCACAAGCTCACTGTGTCCATTGTACCCATTCTGTCCTATTAAATACATTCCTAAGGAATGCACTGTGTTGTTTACTCCCTCTTGTTGCTATTTTCATTTCAAAGGTAGAAGTATGCAACCATCTGCAAGTCACAACATATGCAGACAATTTCATGGTTTGTAACATTGTTACCTACAACACAGATGCAACAATTGTGCTGGGGGCTGTGGATACTACAAACTTATGGTGCTCAGATAATAGTCTCATGTTCACTGAAACTCCTGCACTTCATGGAAAATGTTATGAACATTTGTTATTAACTAATGGCTGTATATACAGAACAGAACAGAACAGATATTCTTATATGGGACTTAGGCATGGGCACTCTTACAGATGTCAGTCACTTACACAGATGCAAAAATTAAGCCATGACATCAGGAAGCTCGTGACCATGGTAGGAAGTTCAGATTGACAGAACCATAAGCAACTAAAAATCTTCACCAATGAACAGCAGATGCATGAGCACTACATACTCTAGTCTAAGTTATCTGGAGCTTAAAACCGTGATTTATTTACCAAATGGACCAAAGCATCTACCAACAATATCTCAAGACCAACAATTCATCCCCAACCAGCACACCCATAACAAGCACAACCAAACACAATACAAATCCCCATCAAGCACCAATACAAAAAAAAAAAGGAACCACACAGGCAAAAAAAAAATCTGCTACAAACTCTGCAGAGATGACACTCAGTACAAGTTATTACAGAAACAGAACCCACCATACACACTGTAGAGACAAAACACAACACAGATATTAAAGAAATAAAACAACACGGACATTGCAGCCAATCTCCATCCCCCAGCCCATTTCAGAGACATTACAGATCTAACGGACTGTCAAACCAAGAAGAAGATCCCACAGACCAACCATTATGCTGATAAATGAGAATCTCATATACTTATAGAAATGTTATCACACAAATACAATTCCCTATAACAGGTTCAAAAAAACCAGTACAGAAGAAACACAACTACAACGCAGCATCAACAGCATACACCAGAAGAGCTGTTTATAAAGGCTGCATTATGAAACTTTAAGTGTTAAAAAATAAAAAAATACTCAAAACAATTCATTTCATTATGAGTAATAAGTTATAAAATAGTGATTTTATAGAACTATAAGTATAGAAAACCTGCATATAAAGCTAGCACCAAAGTACAGTACATATCTATGAAATAATAATAGTATAATTATTAAATATATGTATATTAATCAAAGAAAAGTGTATGTACCAGACCCAGTTTTGATATACTAATACTGATTCTAAGTAACAACTTAGAAAAAAGGTATAAATAAATAAATAAAAAAGACTAATTACCTTAGTGTAGTATGCATCCGAGCTTCCTTATTTGGTTAAAGAATGTTTAAGAAAGACATAAGAAGAATTAGTATGCAAAATTATGGATATAACTATTTATTAAGTAAACTTGTGTCAAAATTAAATAAAAAGTCACTTTTCCTTCAGTTTCTTTTTCTTCTCTTTAGTTTTCCAACCATTCCTTTCAGCTTGCTGTTTCTGGCAACTATTATTCCAATCTATATCTTCTATTTGACCTATTAAATTTTTTGATTTCAGTAAGGCCAATGCAGTATTTAAATCTTCAAATGTTTCGGTTTCATCAGGAAGAAATAATTTAAGTCTAAAAAAAGCAAGTAAACTTTTATCTGTTGTTTCTTAAGTTTTTTTTTTAATTAAAGGTAGAAAACATTTCCTCATTATCAAATGTTATTATTTTATCCTCCAGTTTGATGGTAGATTTTGACCAAGATGTTTTCAGAATTAATTCCTTGTAATTAATAGCTTCTGGTAGATCAAGAATTTTAGGGAGCCAGGATGTTAAGAAGCTTGTTATGCTTCTCCCTTCTGTTTTCTAATTCGTCTATTTTGCTCAACATTAAGGTGTTTTGCTTCAATAGAAATTCAGTACTGTTTTCTTCTTCTTAAGTTAATCTACCTTCCATATCATGTAAAGCTTCTTCTATCCCGGATATTTGCATTTTCTGTTGATTAAGGCACTCTTGTATTTGTTCCATTTGTTTTGAACATTTTTTAAAGTTGTCTAATTTACTGTCCATTTTTAATGAAAGTTCTTGAATATTAGTCAAGACATTCTGAAGGTCATTTTTAAGGATGAATCCTGAATGCTTATTTTTGAGAGACTCATTTTTTAAGTGTAGAAATTTTATAGGCAAACGTTTGACAGGAAAATAATGGAATATTTGAATAATTTTTTGATGTTATCGTTCAGGATAACTCAAAGTATTATATTTTAGTTAAAAACATGTAAGATAACTTAAAAGTATAATTTCCTGTCAGAAATAGAATAAAAATAGCAGAGCTGGTAAAATCTGCTGCTAACCCAATAGCATCCTAGCCATGCCCCCAAGTGATTTCTTTCTTAAATAATGTCATTTTATAATAGCAATAACCCATTTGTGGGTATAGGTGTATCAAAATTTACCTATGGTTGGCTTTGTTTAATCATTTGGGCTTTGGCTTCATGATCAAACCACACCAACCATGAGTAAATCCTGATACGCCCACACCTTCTTATGGTTTATTGCTTGATTATACATATGTACAAAATAGCAGTTTCACCATCATATACTGCACTGTAGCTCATTTATTTCACTTTCTGACTCAAGTGATATATGTGTTATTATAATTTGTACAGCAGTAAATGTGACGTGCTTTAAAGCTACAGGCTTAAACATTTGTTCTCAGCTATAGCTAATGGCCAGCAGAAACCACAAAACTTTAATTTGGAAACTAAGATATGTATGCTATAAAATCAAATTCTCCATCATTGAACTATATATTTTTAGGAAAACAAACCGACATCAGGTCTGAGATGACCTATGACATATAAAGTGAGTCTAATAGTATTTTAGAATGGAAGAACATTGAAGTTAATAGCTTTTGTCTATGATTTATGCAACTACTAAATTAATGTAAAACCTGTAAAAAAGGTGTTATTATCTATATGCCTGCCTGAAAGTTGCAGTGTTTTAGTTTTGTGACAGTTCACAAATTTTATGATTAGCTTGTCTTTTTGACAAGCAGACATGGCTAAGAGAAAATGTTTCTAAATGCCTGTCTTAGTTAATACTTTTTAGAGGCACAAAAGATTAAAAGGCTAAAAAAATAGTGCAGTTTATGAATTAAAAAGTTACTGAGACTTGAGACATACTGCCATGGACAAATTTTACCCTATAGTGGCCTCTTAATAGTTTGCCATACTGTGAGAGTATCCCCCGCAAAACATATTTCTATCCCTTGTGTCTTCCCACAAAATCTGTTATTGGATTCATAGGAGTTTTTGTGCATTTAGTTTCACCACCATAGATGCCTTGCCAGTAACCACCTTCAGGTTGTACCCCCTTTCTCAAGGCTGGCTAGGTCAGTAAGTCCTGGTTTAGTTTAGTTTCTTTTCTTTTACAGCAACTCAGTATCTTCAACAACATCTGCATATCTACCTTTCTAACAATCCCCAGATTTGTCTTGTCCTCACTCTGTCTACTAAGCTTCCTTTGTATTATCATTGCTTGTCCTACTGCTTGTCTTGTATATTATGTTAATCTAAAATTTAGCATTTTTCCAGCTGGAAGGCATAAGTATATTTTATGCTCCTACAGTTATAAATCATCTCTCATAAAACTTCAGTCTACATACCACTGTTTTAGGATAAGAACCCAACAAGTACTCCTGACATTATTTTCATAATTCTTGCTGCCGCCTCAAATTGAAGCAAATTTTCTCATCCAAGCCGCCCTCTTTAACTGTATGCAGAGATACTCATCATACAAATTAATTTATTTATTTAATTGATTATTTAGTTATTAATATGCTTACATACTGTATCATTTACTTTTGCCTTTTTGGCCTAAGATGTGCCAGAAAAGGGTTTATAATGACCCGTTCCCTTACCTGATTAATAAATGAATAAAGTAAGGAAAAATGCACTAGCTATTACACATAACTGTCAATGTCTAAAATTCTAGACACGGAAATTTGTTTTTCTGTCTATAGTCTATTTAATGAGAACAGACCTCAGATATTTAACATTCTGACTCACATGATATCTGTGCTATTATCATCTTTATAGCAATAAGTGTGTTTAAGTTTGGGTAGCCATTATCCACAAATCAGACCTAAACTGCAGTCTTTCACCTTCATATCAGTGTTTTTCAACACAATCTGGCTCTGATTATCTCAGTTCATGTGAGTAAAAAAAATTGCGTTGACATTCAACTAGATTCCCCAGAGTCCAAACAGCACAACATTAAAGAAATATTCTGCAAGGTCTGTCTAGTTATATCAAAACTAAGGTAGATATTATTAAAGAAGTGGACTGTAAATTGCCCTCCAACTGATAATATTTCCTTAAAACTCAGTTATTTGGCATTGTTCAGCTTGTAATGCTCACCAATTGAAGAATTAAGAGATCTGGTTGAGTGAGCAGTTTGAATTGGATCCTTACTCTTGTACCAGTGTGCGGCCACGGTGGTGCAGCGGTTAGCATTGCCGCTTCACAGCAAGAGGTCCTCCAGTTTGATCTTCGGCTGGGGTGCCTTCTGTGCGGAGTCTGCATGTCCTCCCTGTGGTCACGTGGGTTTCCTCTGGGTGCTCCAGTTTCCTCCCACATCCCAAAGACATGCAGTAGGTGGATTGGACACTCTAAATTGGCCCTAGGTGTCAGGGCGTGCATGTGTGCCTTCTGTGGAAGGTTGGGCGC
>NC_056731.1:1503040076-1503175076 GCF_019279795.1 Protopterus annectens | reverse complement strand
TTCCCCTGTCACCACTTTACAGTCTACAATCTCCTTCAGACTGGCCCTCCTGCATAGGATATAATCCACCTGTGTACATCTTCCTCCACTGTTGTACATCACCCTATGCTCCTCCCTCTTCTTAAAATACATATTACCCACAGCCATGTCCATCCTTTTTGCAAAATCCATTATCATCTGACCTTCTGCATGCCTCTCCTTAACACCATACCTACCCATCACTTCCTCATCCTCTCTGTTCCCTTCACCAACGTGCCCATTGAAATCCACTCCAATCACCAGTCTCTCACCCTTGGGTACACTCATCTCCACTTCATCCAACACACTCCAAAATGTTTCTTTCTCATCCATCGCACACCCAACTTGCAGAGCATATGCACTAACAACATTCATCATCACACTATCAATTTCCAGCTTCATAAACATCACTCTATCTGACACTCTTTTCACCTCCAAAACACACTTGACATACTGTTCCTTCCAGATAACCCCTACCCCATTTCTCCTCCCATCCACACCATGATAGAACAATTTGAACCTGCCTTGATACACCTGGCTTTACTCCTCTTCCATCTGGTCTCTTGCACGCACAATATATCAACCTTCCTTCTCTCCATCATATCAGCTAGCTCTCTCCCTATACCAGTCATACTGCCAACATTCAAAGTTCCTAACCTCACTACTACACTCCTAACCTTCCTTCTCTTTTCCTGCCTTCAGGCATGCCTTCCTCCTCTTCTTCTTCTTCAGCCTTCAGTAGCCCAATTTTTGCCAGCTCCCTGTTGGCTAACAGTACTGGTGGCGGTCATTGTTAACCCAGGGCTCGACTGATCCGGTATGGAAATCTGTATTGCTGTCCGCATATGTCATTTGGCAGAGGTTTTACACCAGATGCCCTTCCTGACATGACCCTCCCCATTTACACACACACACACACACACACACACACACACACACACACACACACACACACACACACGCACGCACGCACACACACACACACACACACACACACACACACACACACACGCATATTTATATATATATATATATATATATATATATATATATATATATATATATATATATATATATACAGTATATATACAGTAAACTCTCAGTTAACTGGCACCCATGGGGACTGGTAGATGCCGGATAACTGTAGTTTCTGGTTGCTTGAGAGTTACTATTAAAAATAGGCCTGACTAATACTGTACCCTATACTATTTGTTTGGTTGATTTGTTCACTACAAGAAAAATGTGTTCACCTTTAATTACTGTAACTCCTTAAGTAAAATAACTTATTCTCCGAAATATAGCATGGTTTTTGAACAGAATATGGGTCAGATATTTTCTCCAAGGCCTTGACTAATGTTGGATACTCAACTTTATCAGGACAGTGTTGCCCATGACTTATTTCTTATTTTATCAGACATTTGACACCAACAGCCACAAATTCATATTGTATCAGTTGGCAGATTATTTGTCATTTCTAAAACACTCTTCAATAATTCTTATACTGTCTAATTTTCAGGAAACAACCAGTGAGTCCAGAACATTTTATTTTCCTTTCCTCCTTCAACTTTTCTCCCTACTCCTAGGGTTTTGGACTCTTGTTTTACTACATTAGTCAGTCATTATTAACAAATACTGTGGTAAAGCCAAATTAATCCAGCATCCATATGAGCCTGCCTATGCTCGACATTCCTAAAAGAAGATTTGATGTTATCAGGATGTGTGTAAATGCTTCAGGTCTTTAAACAATTGTTAGATAAATAGCATACTTATCTTCTCCTAACATCAGTTGATGCAGTTGAAGTTTAACCAGAACATACGTGGGAAAAATGATTATAGTCATTAGAAATCACAAATCCCTACTAATTGATAGACGCTCAAGAAAGGGGACATCTGTGCTAACCATTAGTAGGTTGTGGTGCTGGTCCGTGTTTCTAGGAGAACTTGGAAGATACTAGAGGAAGTCGCTGCAGTTGTGGTGCTAATGGAGTATCAAGACAACTTCATAAAGATCCTGAGGAACCAACAATGATGGATTTGATAGGGGAACATTAATTGCTGGTCATTTAATAGTTTTCCATGCTAATTACTAATATGCAAAGTTGCAACCTAAGAAAAGCCAGAACTGACATAACTATATGACTTAGTCATTCAGTGATGGTGTACAAATAATAATCTGTTGTAACCATGGTTTCATTGATAAAAAGATATGTTGTCTATGTGAGAAAGAATTTTTCAGTTTGTCTCCAGAAAGGTTATCCTGGTGAAGTTACATTCTAGAGTGACAGAAATTATGGACAGGAAACATTGGTTTTACATTGGTAAAGCAAAAATGGAACAATCTGCCAAAACTTTTGTGTGGTAGGTTAATAATGACACAGACACTGAAGAGTTGGCCAAAAGCTGTTGTGTACATCAAGTCATACAAAATGCATCACCATAAGCTCTCTTGCACCAATGGAAGTGCATTTATATGGATACTGTGACATGAACTCAGTGATCAAAGAGGATGTTAAACTGTGGCAGATCACTAATCCCACTGTACCATTTTCAGGTTCAGCCTAGGGTTATCAAAAATAAGCTAGATGAACAGAATATACCAAGCTAGTTTTACATCACTCAGAGTATATCATACAGCAACTAAACAATTTAAAATTTTATAGTGGTCAGACATGACTATATGCAGAGTAAAAATATGAGTTCTTTACAAATGTCTGCATAATCTATGTTCTTCATAAGGTAAGGCTTCTTTTTGCACCCTCCCAGTTAAGGTGAACCCTGACCAAAGGCTTTTGTAATGGGGTCCCTCCTAAATCTCTGACTGGACTGGACGGCCCAAGGAAGTATTGCTCCTCTTTAACCACTGCAGCCTTCACAATGGTTATGTCAGAGGCTGTGTCTCCCTTAGCAGTGGCCTGTTTTCCATCCACTAAGATAGGATATAACCTTGTGATAGTTTGGTACGTCTGTTGTCTACAGACAATTTACCACTGACATACTGTTATTCCCAGTTGCTTGCTCCCCGCCTTTAGTTCCCCACCTTGCCTCCATGGATATCTATATGATACATGGCCACATTGCTTACATTTAAAACATTTAACCCTTGATTCTGGTTGTGTAACTGAACTAGTGGCTTCCCCCTTTATTGATGGACTCTGCTGGGGTGATTTAGGCTGCCCATCATGGGTTTCCTTATATCCATGTGCAGCACTGTGTATCCCCTTCCTTTGCAGTCATGCCCTGCTTGCTGAGAAGAGATCCCCCTTCTTCCCCAACTCATCTGCAGAGTTACATTCTTGGTCTGCCAACCAGATTCTCATGTCTTCAGGCAAAGTGCTAAGGGCTTGTTCCCTCACCAAAACATCTGCCAGCCCTTCAAAAGTGATGACAGGACACCCACTCACCCTCTTATGAAAATAAGTGCTTAATCAGCAATATAATCACACACACACTTTCATCTATCTTGTGTCTATGCTGACAATGCTTTTTTCCTGTAAGCTTCAGGTGTTAACTTAAAACATTCAAGTAAATATTACTTAACTTTTTCATAGTTTAAACAGCCAATTCAGAAACAGTAGTTACAGCTTTACCATACAGTAAGGGAGTCAGGATCCATACCCAGAGCCCTTGGTCAACACTATACTGTTTACATATTCTTTCAAATATGTGAATAAAACTATCAACATGATCACCCTCTGTAAACTGTGGAAGAAATGTACTGATCTTTGTTGTTTCTGGGTTTGGTTATTCCCTTCCTCATTACCTCCATTACCCTGGCAACATCTCCTTCTTATGTTGAAGCTGCTTCTCATTTTCTTCAGACTCTAAATGCTGCAGTCTCTTTCCTGATTCTACTTCGACCACCAAACACTGCAGACTCACTGCTGACTCTTATTCCAAATGTTTGGCCTCAAGTTCAAGTCTCTTTAACACCAGACAGATTTTGAGTCCACTGAGGAAAAGGTGTACTGTGCTATTTCTGAGGGCTACAAATTCCCATCACCAGACTGGTTATCATCCTAGTTGCTGGTCTCAGCTGTGACAAAAACTGAAATCATTTCCTCTTTAGTAGGTTGGCATACACCAGTCCTCTGGCTTTACATACCTTGAACAATTGATTCCTTGTCAGCTTGCCATAATCCTCTGCTGACATATTTGCCTGCTCTTCTCTGACTAAATTAAACTAACAAAAAATAAATGAATAAAACTGCTGTGATATGAAACTCTGAATGTGGCTGCTATGAGAATGCACACCTTTAGTGACAACTGTTTACAGGGTACAGAAGTGCAATATCCACACTACTGCACTGTGATGTCCCCACCCAATAATCAAGGAGCCTGAATCCTCACCACTGACAACTGAGAGGGAAGTTCACTTGGAATACAAATGGATACACTCAGCATTTCCAGATGCAGATGTCTCTGCATCAAGCACAATTTCCCTTAAGAGAACACAGGGAACACACTCACCCTGGGGTCTAGGTTTCTCTATCTGTCTCCTTCCATGTCCCCAGTAAGACTACCCACTGGCACAACTGTAGGGTTAGGTCCTCAGCCGAGTGTCCAAGCCAAGTCTTCCACCACCTTCTCTGAGAAACCAGTGCTTCGTGTCCCAGCTCCAAGTAGCTGAAAAACACACTCTTTGAAATTTAATTTTCATACACACACACACACACACACACACACACACACACACACACACACACACCTGAGAAAGGCTGACACAGATTGCCCTCTCTACCAACTTTGCCAAGACTATAAGTTAGATTCACTGCCACCAGTCAGTTACTAAATGGATCTTAAAAGGATATCTAATTATACTGAGTGAAATTAATATTAATATAAATGATAATGTTGACCAAACAGCCAGGCTTTCAGGAATGCCCAGAGTCATCACCAAATAAATAAGTGCAAATACTCTTAAAACTTAAATATTTTCTAAAGAGGACCAACCACAATGTAAAATTTAAGTATATTTAATAATAAATAATAAAAGAATATGAAAATACTAAATATCTATTTACTATAAACGCCAGAGATTGAGCCACAAAAATATTGAAAATTACACAGCTGGAAAGAGCCACACAGTTACAGAAAAAACTATTCTCACTATATTTTCCAAACTAAAGAATTACTGTTCCTACTTACTGAATAGAGCAAGACAAGATAATGTGAGTGAGTGGTCCTTGTTGTCAGATCCAAGACAGAATACAGAATGCTGAAAGCAATCACCAACTAATATCTAAATATTATTTCTGGATTAGAGAATAACAGCATACACATCTGGTCATCTGACTGTTTCCTGCACTATCCCTCATTACTAGAAGCTGCCAGGGTATAGCACCTATGTGCTACAATACACACTAGACCTTTAGCTAAGTTTTATTAAACCTTCTGGAAGACATTAAATAGTAAAATCATTCCACTCTTCCTACAGGAGCTAAACCTATTCTCTAACACAGACATTGCATCTCTGGCTCCATTCAGAACTGTAGGATAACATATTTATGGCATAACCCATAAAGTAATTTAATTTCAGATATATTTTAAAGTTTGAGCTTAAGGTCTTCTCTTCCAATCCTCTGGTAAAACATATACATTTAATTCAGTTACAATAAAACATTTACATTTATTTATCTTCCAGCAGGGCAGACTGGTGATATATTTTAATACAAGCAAACCTCACAATTACATTTTCAGCACAAGCATCTGTACAAATATGTTTGATATACTAATGACACATACTTATTTACAAAATTCCAGCTAGTTGTGCTGGCATGTTAAACATCCACTACCCCACTTCTCCTGACATGGCTAGCAGTACCAGCTATCATCACATTCACTACTGGAATTGCAAACGTGATGCATTTCAAACAAAGACGTAAGTTACAGTGCCACTGAATTAGGCACAGATCCTTATATTTCCATGTTTTCATGCCCTTAAACTGAGACACACAGATATCCCTACAACCCATATCTGTAACCTCCCAATGTGGGCTCCATTGTCTTGTTATAGCTTAATAACCCATAACAGTTTGGAACTGTAGGCACAGTTTCTCATTTTCAAAAACATCTTTGTCTCAGACATGATAGGCATAGGTGCATACAAGTCCATCCTACAATGAAGTGATTCAATATGCAACCACATCAGTACACATCAGGAATTATGTAGCATTATTTATGCAGCCATCAACCTGCCCTGCCCTCACACATATCTCTGGTGCTCAGTTCCACAGGCTTTGACATACATATAGGTTCATAGGTTCATATGTTCATACTAGGCTATCTGCCCTAGGGCATTTATAAGCCTAGCCAGAGTGTGTTTGGCTTTTGCCACCTATTTTAAATTAATTTTGCTATGCCCATTTTCGAGGTTAGTATACTGTGCCTCTGTCTAACAGTGACACAGAAGTGATACCCGGGATAAACCTATGATCTCCCATCCACTCATCAAGATTCCTCTTGAAGATAGTCAATGAGGGACTCTGCCTAACCTGGACTGGAATTTTATTCCAGAGTGAAGGGAGACTCTGGGTTATGAATCTGTCCCTCCAGCATGTCCTATTTATTTCAGTGCTGAGGTTCAAGTCTCTCGAGCGCGTAGCTCGATGGGATTTGGATTTTCTGAGGTGCAGCATGTCCATTAATTCCGGGTTGGACATGGCTTTATACGTCAGGCACAGATCGCCTCTGAGCAGGCGGTATGCCACTGAGTAGAGCTGGAGTTTCTTTAACCGGGCAGCATATGGCATCTGTTTGAGCCCTATGATCCTCTTGGTGAGGTACTTTTGGGGTCTTTCCAGTTGCTGCAGGTGTCTGGTAAGGTGCATCCCAAAAGGGGCATTGTACTCAATTATGGGCCTGATGAGGGATGAGTAAAGAGGCATGATGACCTCCCCTGATCTAGATGTGAATCCCTTCATGATTAGGTGGGCTATATAAAATGTTTTTCTAACCACTTTGGCCATGTGGTTGTCAAATGAGAGATTGCTATCAACTTGGGTCCCCAGGTCCCTAATTACTTCTTCTGTACTTAATGGATTACCACCTATGTGGTAATTTGTGGGCACTTTGTTTTTGCCAAAGGGGATGACTATACACTTTTTGGCATTTAGCTTGAGGCCATGGTTCTGGCACCAGTTGTCTGTTTCTATGAGGCCCTTTTGGAGGATGCTTGTGTCGGCTGGAGAGTCGATTATGGTGCCCAGTTTGCAGTCATCTGCGAACTTAGTCAGCCACAGTCCTTCCGTGTTGGCCTGTACCTCCGAGAAATATATACCAAACAAGAGAGGTCCCAGGACTGAGCCTTGGGGGATGCCACTTGTAACTGGTTTGGAGTCTGACATGGCTCCAGCAATTCTAACCATGTGGGTTCTGTCCTTGAGCCAGTTTGCAACCCATCTAGTGACATAGGGGTTTATATTTAAGCTGGTGAGCTTATCTATAATGCCCGAGTGGGGTATTGTATCGAAGGCTTTTGCGAGGTCCAGGTAGGTTGTGTGGACCACCTTCCCCTCGTCAATGGCCTTGGTGACTGTTTCAAAGAAATCAACCAGGTTTAAGAGGCAGGATCTGCCCTTAACAAAGCTGAACTGGGTAGGATCCAGTGTCTGTCGGTCCCCAATATCTTTATTTATGAGGTCCATGATGATCCTTTCCATAGCTTTGCAGACCAAGCTAGCCAGGCTTATGGGATGATAGTTTCCAGGATCCGTTGAGGTACCACCTTTGTGGAGAGGGACCACTGTTGCTGTACGCCACTCTTTGGGTACATATCCTGTAGTAAGGCTGAGATTGAACAGTAGTTTTATGTTTGGGTTTAGCTCTTCTTGGAGTTCATGTAGGACGCAGCCTGGGACACCGTCTGGTCCCATTGATGCTGTGTTTTTTTGCTTTGGAGAGGGCAGCTCTTACCTGAGCATCTGAGATGTCAGGGGGGCAGCACTCTGCTGGGATAAATATTTGCCCTTCTGGTGGGGGGGGGGGGTTGCGCTGAACCTGTCAGCTAGGATGTTGGCAATGTCTGTGGGTTCGGTGTATTTTTTGTCATTTTGGACTAATTCTGAGCATATCTGGGAATTCCCACCCAGGTTCCTAACATAACTAAAGAAAGCCTTGTGATTATCCTTAGTGTCCTGTGCAATTTTCTCTCGAAGCTGGCCTTAGACGATTTTATGAGTGCCCGTAGTTTTTTGCTAATACTGATCAGAGATGCCTTCCCTTTTTGGGATTTTGCTCTATCATGTAGTAGCTTCCACCTTCTATTGTATAGTTTGTTTATGGCTGGGGTCCACCAGACAGGACGTCTGCCTTTGGAGGATTGAGTCTTGGTTTTATTTGGGATTGCATGATCCATGCATTCCTGAAGGTGTTCATAGAATGCATTTATAAAGGATTCTGCAGTCTGGGCCATATTTTTCACAGGCCCGGGGGCTTTGAAGGATTCCACCTCGGTTTTGAGGAGTGTGAAATTTGCTTTAGAGAAGTTTTTCACTGTGGTTTTCAGGGCAAGGGGTGGAGTCGGGATGTGAATATCCAGTGAGATTAGTTTATGGTCTGATCTTACCAGTGAGGGATACACTTCTGGTCTGGAGCATAGAGTCCCCAAGTTGGTGATGATCAGGTCCAGTATGTTTTCCCTCTTGTGGGAGTGGTAACAAGTTGTTCCATAGCATTTGAGTTTATAAATTCTAGGAAGCTTTGGGCTAGGGTGTTGGAGCTAGAGTAATGCTCCCAGTCTATGTTTGGGTAGTTGAAGTCGCCCAATATAATGGTGTTTGGAGAGACCTTCATATTTTCCAGTGTTCTCAGGAAGGCCGAGTGGGGTTCCTGGGTTTGGGAGGGTGGTCTGTAGCAGGCTATAAACTGGAAGGCAGTTTTACCCACTGTTAGTTGCACATGGATAGTCTCTGATGCTTCGTGCTGTGCCACCAACCTGGAGGTGTGGGTATCTTTGATGAATATTGATACTCCCCCTCCTTTTGTAGTATGGTCCAAGTTTTGGGGCCAAAAAGCATGGTATGAGGTATAACCTGGTAGTGCTGGGGTGCTCTCGGGAGCCTTGAATCAGGTTTCTGTTACTGCACAGATATCGATGTTCTCCATGCTAAGGAGAGTTTTGAGTGCGTGCATCTTGAGGTTTAGACTTCTGGCATTGAGTAGCATTACTCTTAGTTTCTTATCCCTTGTGATACCTATGGAGGTGGGTTTGTCTTTTGAGCCTTGCCTAAAAAAGGCACTATGGGGATAGCAAGAGCCTTTGCCATTATCGGAAAGCCCAGGGGTGACAGGTGCAAGCCGTCCCTAGCGAAGCATCGTGGCTTGTCGAGCATGTCATCCCAGGCTGACAGGCATTGGATCCCCTTTGAATGACACCAATACTTAAGCCAATTGTTGAAATTGATCATCTTGTCTTCATATTGTGGCATCATTCTTGCTGAGGGTAAGATGCTACTCAAGGTCAGGGTCATACCAGCCTGGGCTACATGCTCAGAGAGCTCCTCTATGTCTCTTTTCATGTAGTCCAGGAAGGTACGTCTCAGGTCATTCACACCAGCATGGACAATGACTGAGTCATATTATCTATTGTAATATGGTGTGCATATATAATCTGATTTTTTTTGTATTGCATGTTCTAGAACTACATTGTGAAGGCACAGTATACATCAAGGTCACAAGGAGGTATTTACTGCTTGTGTATGTACTGAGATGACTGGCATCTTTAATGAGTATAAACGTTATGCTGCAGAATCTTATCCCCCTACCTCATAACTATGTGAGAGTTCAACAGGTATGCAATGCTAACCTAATGTTTTAGAAATCAAAGCATAGATATAACTCACTCCCTACATACACACTTTCATTGAAATGCATGTGTGTGTGTGTGTGTGTGTGTGTGTGTGTGTGTGTGTGTGTGTGTGTGTGTGTGTGTGTGTGTGCGTGTGTGCGTGTGTGTGTGTGTGTGTGTGTGTGTGTGTGTGTGTCACTGTTTGTATGTAAGTGTATGTTTATGCGTGTGTGTGTGTGTGTGTGTGTGTGTGTGTGTGTGTGTGTGTGTGTGTGTGTGTGTGTGTGTGTGTGTGTGTGTGTGTGTGTGTGTGTGTGTGTGTGTGTGTGTGTGTGTGTGTGTGTGTGTGTGTGTGTGTGTGTGTGTGTGTGTGTGTGTGTGTGTGTGTGTGTGTGTGCGCGTGGGTGTCTGTCCATGTATGTCCATGCATGTGTATATGTTTGCATGCAAATGTGTGTGTGCGTGTGTATATGCAGTTAGTGTATCCATTAGTTTTAGCATCTCTTAACATTGAACTTCTCTAAAACGAAATCTCTGCTATTTTAGTAGCTCATATACTTGATAATTCCCCTCTTCTGTCCTTTTATAACCAAAGGAGCAATGTCAAAGAGCATATTTACAGCAACAGATGCTATGGTATGGTATATTATTGGATCCCAATTCTAACATTCAGTAATCATACATAATGAATTGTCTCCAAAGTGCTTAAAAAGCTCAGACTGTCTTAAAGGTTGACATACCTTCAATCATTGGAACACAGTACTGTATAACCAAAACTACTACCATTTGTTAGAATACTGTTTCCCCCTCTTTGCCTTAGAAAAGTAAAGAAATGTTCACCTCTTGCAAAAATTAATCATCAAAGTATTCTGCTTCATTGCTCTATCATATTTTAGAATACACCATTGCCTCCCTCCACCAGTACTCTCTACTAATTCCAGAACCTTCATACAATTAGCTAGGGCAATCTACAAATTTTACTACATTTCCGTCCTCCATTTTCTCATCTTATCACTGCCAGCACTGCCAATACTAAACATTACATTGTGTTTAATAATGATACAAGCGTTACTATGCTTCTTTGCCTACCCTCCCCTTACCTTTGATTGCACAGAAATCTTCCATAAACTTATGCCCTCTGCTTGAAATTAACATGAAATTGTCCAGTCATTCCTTCTTTCAAAAATTCTGTGAAGAATTACTGCTTTGAGATAATGCATTGCCATTGCATTGACAACTTCTATTCCTGGCACCAACACCTCAGAATAACTTAACTACTGCAGTTATTCTTTCAGTCATTCTAATTCAAATGAAAATAAAATCTCTGTATATATTTTAAATAAGTGGTGTATGTTTTGTAAATTTTATGAGATTTTTATTTTTCCTAATTCAGCACATTGTCACTTTGTATTTTAAATGCAATAATAGTTGGCATTATATTCAACTGTCAGCTTTTGTAAATGATCATTCATTCTTGTACTCAATTTGCCATCTTGGTTAGATTGTGGCTAATAAGGGTCACCAGACTAGTCCACCTATCCAGTTAACAAAAACAAAATAAACAAACTCATACATACAGTACATACATAAAAACATTTTTGGTGTAAAAAGATTAAGCAGATGCTTAATACAGTAAGTGTCATATAACCTAGAGCAAACAGTTCTCTGTAACTGTTATACTGGTACCACTTAAGCTATAAACTATGATTCAAAATCTGAGTACAGAAACTAACAGGATGGTATTATTTGGTAAACGAGATACCAGAATGCTGAGAAAGGACAATGATGCACTGCTTTCTGGAATGCTTTGATTAGTTCTATCTCTATAGGATATATTTTTTATGATTGCCATTACAAAGGGCACAATAAAATTGAAATATATCAACTTAGAGGGTGTTTTTGCAGGATAAAAGCTTCCAGACTTCCATGCAGAAGAAGGCCCACAACACCTACATGTTAGTATCAACAACTCTGAATTCACTACACCTCACAGAAAAGATCAACTTTACTGATTCAGCAATTTCAAAAAACACAGACTTCATTAGGTTGGACTTCATTAAACTGAGTTTTACTAGGAACTAACAGCATGCTGCCACTATTCTGTACTACTACAAATCAAAATTTGTGTTTTCTTTATTGTATATAATTGTATCTGTATCTGTATGGGATGACTGAGTGTGTGTGTGTGTGTGTGTGTGTGTGTGTGTGTGTGTGTGTGTGTGTGTGTGTGTGTGTGTGTGTGTGTCTGTGACTGTGCCTCATGTGTGTGTGTGAGCATGCATATGTGTGTGTGTGTGTGTGTGTGTGTGTGTGTCTGTCTGTGTGTGTGTGTCTGTGTGTGTGTACGTGTGTGTGTGTATGTCTGCATGTGTGCATGTTTTTGTGTGTGTGTACTGTTGAAGGTGTGCTACTATATCAGTTCTTAGACCGTAAATGTGCTATAGGCATTTCACAGGAAAAAAGTATTATGGTCAGTGTTTCTTTTCAGGTATTTTGCAGTACTGTGGCATATATGCTTACTAATTAAAATGTATAGTGCAGCATACTATACTTTTCAACATGTGACGGTGCAAACAAAGTGCACAGATATCACAGTTGAGTCCGGACTGCATACATCAAGTTAGTTTAAGCAATTTATGGTGCATAATCATATCTACAACAGAACATGGATACTGATCAGAGCGTGGTGTTGCATTGCCTACTGTGTGATTCAGAAACTGCTTCCATGCTATTGTACTTTGTGTAATGGTCTTTCGTCAAAGCTGCAATATCTTTCTGAATCCAGCCTGTTATGTTACTTAGCTAAGAAATATAATTATCATTATTATTATTTTTATTTTTATTATTATATCCCTTTCAAATGTTTCTAAACTGGAAATGAATGAGGATATATATATATATATTTTTTTTTTTGTTTGTTTTTTTTACTTGACAATGATGTGGGTAACCTTAGAATTAAACAAACTTGTAAAGCATGATAACTGGGAATATTGTTCAGCATTCAAATATACTGGGTGTGATGAGGTTGGACATGATTAGGAATAAGTATATTAGAGGGTCGGCCCATGTTGGAAGGTTTGGAGACAAAGCCAGAGAGGCAAGATTACGTTGGTTTGGACATGTGCTGAGGAGGGATGCAGAGTATATTGGGAAAAAGATGCTAAGGATGAAGCTGCCAGGTAACAGGAAAAGAGGAAGGCCTAAGATAAGGTTTATGGATGTGGTGAGAGAGGATATGCAGATGGTTGGAGTGACAGAGCAAGATGCAGAGGACAGGAGGAAATGGAAACAGTTGATCTGCTGTGGCGACCCCTAACGGGAGCAGCTGAAAGAAGAATAAGATTAAAATATCTATAAAGTAAATGGTCTTCCCTGTTTTATCCAACTTTTACATTTACTGATAAGCAAAATAAATGAAGTACAACTTGTATTTTCAAATTTCATATAAAACACATATGAGACCACAAAAAAGATTGTAAGATAGTGTTAGCTCCAGAGATGATCAGTAGATAATTATCTACAACATCAATAGTATATTTTAGGCATACATTCTGTGCTTTTCCTCAAGAGTTAAAGAATATAATGTCTCATTTCTCTAAACTTTAAACAAAGAACTGTGAATGACTTTAGAACAAAAACAAATCCAATTTAAAAATTCAGCTTCTTCAAAAAGAAACCCCAGATTTCAACACTGCTGAGACCCTATTCACCAAAATCCTATTAAATCAATACAAACAACTAAACCTACTCAGCATTTATATACCACCAGGAGACAACATTAAGACACTAGAATCTATACTCCACTGGGCTTCCCATTCCCTGTCCCAGGAAACATAGACTGGAACACCATACACTCACCCATAGCCACTAACCACATAAACCTATATAATTTCGTACAACTCATACACTCACCCACAAGAATTGACAAAACCACCAAACGTGAATCCACCTTAGACTGGATCCTGAATAACCAGCCCAGTACTGACCACTTATCCGGGATACTACCTGTTTCCCTCAGTGACCATAACCCAACCTTTCTCCTTCGGCACAAACTGAAATCTACCAACACCCCTGCTCTCTTACAAATCCGCTCCCATAAAAACTTCTCCCCAGTACAATTCTCAGAAGCCCTAAAATCCTGTGACTGGGCTCCTATAAAAACCCTTTCTTTGGATATTACAGTAGAATACTTTAATTCCAAATTCCTAGGGATTTTAAACCAACTAGCCTCACTGAAAACAATAAGAATGTGAAGTAACCCTGCTCCCTGGTTAAACAAAGCCACAAAAATCTTACTCATGACTAGAGACAAAGCTTGGTTAACTTGGCAAAAATACAAAACTCCTGAAAGTAGACAAAGCTTTGCTGAGCTCAGAAATAAAGCAAAAAAATCAGGTCAGGTTGGACAAGATAAACCACTATATTTCCCTACAAAGGAAACATAACAACAACCCACAGAAATTCTGGGCTGCAGTGAACAGCATCCTCCAGCATGGAAAAGTCACCACACCACCCCCAGATATCAAAGGTATTGATTCACATATAGCCTCTAGTTTCAATAACTACTTTACCTCTTCAGTACTGAACCTGGTAAGTGCAATATCACCCACAACCCAACCTCAACCCTTAAACTACCAGATTAACTTCACCCCCTTCACACTCACCCCAGTACCAACATCTACCATTCAAAATCTCTTAGCTAAACTCAAACCTACCACCCTGGCTGCCAACAGTCTTCCAGCTAAATATCTACAAATTACATCCAAGGCAATCACTTACCCCATCTCCCTACTTATTAACAGGTCTATTGCCCTGCATACTATTCCTTCATTATGGAAAACCTCATATATCATCCCCATCCACAAGGGAGGTTCATCTACTGACCTCTCCAACTACCGTCCCATTGCAATCCTATCACCTCTCTCAGAAATTCTAGAAAAATGTATCCACCACCAACTCCTTACCCACCTGCTAACCAACAACCTTCTAACTAAAACCCAACATGGATTCAGACCTTCTCATAGCACCAACACTGCCCGAATTAACTTTTCCAATACCATAAACTTGCACAGGAACCAAGGAAAGCTGGTCTCTGCCACCTTCTTAGACTTATCCAAGGCATTTGATACAGTTTCCCATAACAAACTCCTCACCTGTCTAGCAGAACTCAACCTTGATGACCCAACTCTACAATGGTTTAACAGTTACCTAAACAGCTGGTCACAATCTGTCAAATGGGGCAACTCCCTATCCCCCCCACTCCCTGTCACATGTGGTGTCCCACAAGGTTCAATCCTTGGCTCCCTTCTCTTCAGCATATTTACAAATGATCTCCACCTAGCTACCACTAAAGCCAACATTGTCCAGTATGCGGATGACACTACCCTAATCTGCTCAGCAACAAACATCCAATTACTTCAAAGTAAAGTCCAAGAATCCTTCACTGAGGTAGAGAAATGGCTAAACAACTACCAACTAATACTCATCATCATCATCATCATCTTTCGGCTTTTCCCGTTAGGGGTCGCCACAGTGGATCATCTCTTTCCATTTCTTCCTATCCTCTACATCTTGCTCTGTCACACCAACCGCCTGCATGTCCTCTCTTACCATGTCCATAAACCTTATCTTAGGCCTTCCTCTTTTCCTCTTACCTGGCAGCTCCATCCTTAGCATCTTTTTCCCAATATACCCATCATCCCTCCTCAGCACATGTCCAAACCAATGCAATCTCGTCTCTCTTGCTTTGTCTCCAAACTGTCCAATATGAGCTGACCCTCTAATATACTGATTCCTAATCCTATCCATCCTAGTCACACCGAGTGCAAATCTTAACATCTTTAACTCTGCCACATCCAGCTCTGACTCCTGCCTCTTTGTCAGTGCCACTGTCTCCAGCCCATATAACATAGCTGGTCTCACTACCCTCTTGTAGACCTTACCTTTCACTCTTACTGGTACCCGTCTGTCACAAATCACTCCTGACACTCTTCTCCACCCATTCCACCCTGCCTGTACTCTCTCCTTCACCTCTCTTCCACATTCACCATTACTCTGAACTGTTGATCCCAAGTACTTAAACTCGTCCACCTTTACCAACTCTACTCCCTGCATCCTCACCATTCCTCTACCCTCCCTCTCATTTACACACATATATTCTGTCTTAGCCCTGCTGACCTTCATTCCTCTGCTCTCTAGAGCATATCTCCAACTCTCCAGAGTCTCCTCAACCTGATTCCTACTCTCACTACAGATCACAATGTCATCTGCAAACATCAGAGTCCACTGGGCCTCCTGTCTGATGTCATCTGTCAACCTGTCCATCACCACTGCAAATAGGAAAGGACTCAGAGCTGATCCTTGATGTAATCCCATCTCCACCTTAAACGGATCTGTCACTCCCACTGCAGTCCTCACCACTGTCACACTACCCTCGTACATATCCTGTAACACTCTTACATACTTCTCTGCCACTCTCGACTTCCTCATACAATACCACAACTCTTCTCTAGGCACCCTGTCATATGCTTTCTCCAAGTCTACAAAGACACAATGCAACTCCTTCTGACCTTCTCTGTATTTCTCCAGTAACACTCTCAGAGCAAACATTGCATCTGTAGTGCTCTTTCCTGGCATGAAACCATACTGCTGATCACTAATCATCACCTCCCTTCTTAACCTAGCTTCTACTACTCTTTCCCATAACTTCAAGCTGTGACTGATCAATTTTATCCCTCTGTAGTTACTGCAGCTCGGCACATCACCCTTATTCTTAAAGATAGGTACCACAACACTTTTTCTCCACTTCTCAGGCATCCTCTGATTTTCCAAAATTTCATTAAACAATCTAGCTAAAAATTCCACTGCCATTTCTCCTAAGCACCTCCATGTTTCCATTGGTATGTCATCTGCGTCAACAGCCTTTCCATTCTTCATCCTCTTCATAGCTGTGATTACTTCCTCCTTGCTAATCTGTTTCACTTCCTGATTCACTATCCCCACATCATCCAACCTTCTCTCGCTCTCATTCTCTTCATTCATCAGCCTCTCAAAATGCTTTGTCCATCTACTCAACACACTCTCCTGTCTTGTGAGTACCTTTCCCTCACTATCCTTTATCACCCTTACTTGCTGCACATCTTTCCCAGCTCTGTCCCTCTGTCTAGCCAATCGGTACAGGTCCTTTTCTCCCTCTTTAGTGTCCTATCTGTCATACAACTCTCCATACGCCTTATCCTTAGCTTTTGCCACCTCTCTCTTTGCCATGCGCCTCATCTCCTTATACTCATGTCTACTTTCATCATCTCTTTGACAATCCCACTTCTTCTTCGCCAGCCTCTTCCTCTGTATGCTCTCCTGTACTTCCTCATTTCACCACCTGGTCTCCTTGTCCTCCTTCCTCTGTCCAGATGTCACACCAAGCACCTTTCTAGCAGTCTCCCTTACTAGTTCTGCTGTAGTTACCCAGCTATTCACTGCCTCCCAGTGCCTGTCTTAACTCTTCCCTAAACTCCACTTCACAATCACCCTTTTTTAACTTCCACCATTTAATCCTTGGCACTGCTTTCACACTCCTCCTTCTCTTCTTGATCACCAACGTCATCCTACAGACCACCATTCTATGCTGCTTAACTACACTTTCCCCTGCCACCACTTTACAGTCTCCAATCTCCTTCAGACTGGCCCTCCTACATAGGATATAATCCACCTGTGTGCATCTTCCTCCACTCTTGTACGTCACCCTATGCTCCTTCCTCTTCTGAAAATATGTATTCCCCACAGTCATGTCCATCCTTTTCACAAAATCCACAATCATCAGACCTTCTGCATTCCTCTCCTTAACACCATACCTACCCATCACTTCCTCATCCCCTCTGTTCACTTCACCAACATGCCCATTAAAGTCCACTCCAATCACTAGTCTTTCACCCTTGGGTACACTCACCACAACTTCATCCAACTCACTCCAAAATTTCTCTTTCTCATCCATCGCACACCCAACTTGTGGAGCATATGCACTAACAACATTCATCATTACACCATCAATTTCGAGCTTCATAAACATCACTCTGTCAGACACTCTCTTCATGTCTAAAACACTCTTGGCATATTGTTCCTTTAGTATAACCCCTATCCCATTTCTCCTGCCATCCACACCATGATAGAACAATTTGAACCCATTTCCTAAACACCTGGCCTTACTTCCCTTCCATCTGGTCTCTTGCACACACAATATATCAACCTTCCTTCTCTCCATCATATCAGCTAGCTCTCTTCCTATACCAGTCATACTGCCAACATTCAAAGTTCCTACCCTCACTGCTACACTCCTAACCTTCCTCCTCTCTTCCTGCCTTTGGGCATGCCTTCGCCCTCCTCTTCTCCTTCGGCCAACAGTAGCCCAATTTCCACCAGCACCCTGTTGGCTAAAAGTACTGGTGGCAGTCATTGTTAACCCGGGACTCGACCGATCAGGTATGGAAATATGAAATTTGTGTGCCATAAATGTTGTGGCAGAATTTTTACGCCAGCTAATACTAAACCCCCAAAAAATGCAGCTAATACTATTCCACCCAACCAAAGACTGCAACGTCCCCTTTACCATCATGTCTACCAATGGCACCCTCATCACTCCAGTAACTGAGGTTAATCTCTTAGGCATCACTATTGATCATCAACTTAAATACAACAAGCACATATCCCAAACTATCTTTAAAGTCCATAAAAAACTAGGTTGCCTTTTTCGTTGCAAACTATTACTAACCCCTGAGACTAGAACAATAGCCAGAACTCATCTCTTATCAACACTATTTTCCACCTCTCCAGTTCTCACCAGTATTAACAAAACCAACCTGAACAAACTCTCTACATGCTACAATAAAATAGCTAGGTCCACTGCCAATAATAGATCACATTCCCACCATTGCCTATCCCTAACTAAACTGCACTGGTTAGAATTTCCAAACCTCCTACGCTACCACCAACTGATCATAGCCCATCAAATTCTCTTCTAGCTGGAGAAGTGCCCTGCCCTTGCCAACATGCTAAACTTTTACAACCCTAAAAGGGAGTTACGTTCATGTATCAAAAACCTGATTGAAGTTAATCCATGCAATAACAGTTCTGGGGAGGCCTTATTCTCCCATGATGTTGCCAAAGCATGGAACACCCTCCCATCTGAACTCAGGCTACAAAGTCACACAGGCACCTTCAAAGGCCTTCTTAAATTACACCTCAATACTAACCCTCTCTGCAACTGCAAATACCCCCCTTGAAGACCCACTTTTCCATATGTAAGTGACCCATTGAAGCCTTTAATGCATACACTATACTCTCACCTGAAATGTACTTTTTGTATATATTGTAAATAATGGTATTACTCCTGAGTATCTTATTGTTCTACATAATTTTTTTTTGTATTTCATTGTTTCTCTTATCTTGTATGCCAGTTTTATTGTTATCTAAAGCATGTATGTACACTGTTATTTCTTTGGAGCTTTTCTCCCCAGGACTCCACTGAAAAAGGACACATGATGTCCAGTCGGACTTATCCTGGTAAAATAAATGTTAAATAAATACAAAGAAATGTGACAGCAGTAAAACTGTAGTTATTGTCAAGGTTCTTCTGGTTCCAATTAACCACTAAATGTATCATATTTTGCTCATAATAGCCTTTTAGATTTTTTTAGTTTTTAAAGAAAGTTAAGAAAAAAAACAAAAATAAACTATAAAAAAGAAAGCAAACTTCAAAAAACTATAAAATTTCCATTAATTGCATGAACTCAAAACACTAGAAATGTATTAAAATAGTTTTCCGTTTATGTGTAGCCTCCAGACTTCACCTTAAATAAATACATGCAGAATATACAGGATACATTACATTTTAAAAGAAACTGCAATGGTCACATGACTTAGTATGTTTATTTGTTGCCATTGGTATAGACTTTTTATTCAAAAACTAATGCATTTAAATGGTAAGACAATTGCTGATGATACCAATCCACTCAGTGGCATTAAAATACATACATGGATACTCTGCCAGATTTAGTATTATCCAATAATATTTTTTTGTTCAATCAACTGTTTTATCAGTGATGAAGATGTAGTATTTAGGGGGCTGATATGAGTCCCCCATTTGCTAGTCTTCTTCTTAATGAATAGGAGAGTCTACCCCATACAAATAGACTGATTCAAGACAGTTCACTTATGCAGAAGATAAACTGATGCCTTATTTGTCAACTTGAAAGGCAATAGAAATTAATTATTAGTGTTTTTTGGATGATATGAATTATAGCATTAATTAGAAACATTGATACTCTGCTTACAATTAATACGAATGTACATGTTTCTACATTTTGTATTATATCTATGTGTATTATATCTGCAATTGCTCTTGCCTGGGCTGAGACTGAAACTAGTCAGCTGGGATCAGTGCTCTACCCAAGTTAGCAAATTCAAACAATCAATCAATCAATCAATCAATCAATCAATCAATCAATCAATCAATCTTCTGCTCATGGTAAATTATAGTGCAAGCAACAGCACAATTTTAGGTATCAAGGTTTTACTTGCTGCTAATAACAACAAGTATATTTCTAAGGTTTATAGAAAGCTAACTTTGTAAATAGGCATATACATTTTAAAAGTAATGATCCTGAGTACCTTAAAAAGAATGCTAAAAAATTAGGCTAATGCGTTGTCTATGCTGCCTTTTCCAGTTTACAACTTTAATGAAGTGTTGGTCAAATTAGGACATTCATCCACTGAGAGGATGATATGATTCAGATTTTGAGTTTAGCATTTTACACCAAGTGAAGGGGGACAGATCTACCAGGTAATGAATATTCACCACAGGCCCATTTTTGTTCTAAAAACATTTATCATCCTTTTCTGGTAGCATTAAGTGTAGATGTGATTGCCATGAAGAAACTAGGCTAAATGGACTTTATCCACAAAGTTGCAGACATACCAAGGTGTGACACTGCCAGCCCAGTTATCTGGAATTTCGTATATAATCATGTCATTTGTAAATATTAATATGATTTATATGCTTGTCTTACAAATGTAAGAGAACTATATGTTATGTGTATACTAAACTACTGGTGCAGAAGTGTGTGTTGAAAAGGGTTTGTACTGTACTGAGCTTCAAGGATGTGTCCACAGTGAACCCTACTGGAAAAGTACAGAAATTTATATAAAGTATACCTGTGCAAATGCATGTTTTAATAGTAGAAGCTGGAACATACAGAGTTAACTTACAAAACTTCAAGAAAATAAGTTGAAATTTAAGTGTTCTACGATTGTGTTATCTCTCAGTTTCAGTTCAATACCAGACACAATGTCCAGAGCTATGAGTTTTTGTTTTGTCTTGAAAGAGAAATAATTACTAGGTTTCAAATGTAAAAGCATTTTATTGTTTTATGACTTCCAAGTTCTGCAAACTTCTAAGAGATATGTACTTCTCACACAGAGATGTTAAAATTCTATAAGTTTCTGTTTAGCCTGGGAACTGAAGTCAGGTGGCAAAGAGTGATGTCATCTACGCTAACCCAGCAGTAATGTCTGATATTAACTTAAGAACTCTCTCAGAGAGAGACTGTGCATTTTATATCTTGTCTTGGACCTAGAAACATCCACTCAGCACTTCTGCCTGTGTAGTGTCTGTAAGTAAGACTTAGGGCATAGTATCTCTGTTAGATATAGAAAGGAATATAGTAAAGATTAGTTTAGATATTTTCTCTATATATCTGAGACTGCCTTGCAATGTTGTTTTAAAATATTTCCTGTGATTTTGAACTCTGAAATAACTGTGTTTGTTTTCTGAGTATTGCATTGATCTTTTATTTATTTATTATTAAATATATTTAAACCTATCTTTGTGGCTGATACTTGTGAGACATATTTATGCTCTGAGAGTGCTTGCATATGTATTTGATGACACTGTACAGGCCACTCCTAAATAGCCTTCAAGTCTTGGTCAGACTACCATTTGGATTAATAGCAACATTAGTGAATTGGGCAGGAGAAACAAACAATCCAAAAACAGAACAGGAGCCCAACAGTAGCCAGCAGAAAAAGATGTAAATCTTCAAAAACACTTTCTTTTAATGTAAAATCAATTTAATAAAATTTTTCACGTTTTTGTCACTTCAAATAAAGTAACTTCTTCAGACACAGTCTGTGTGTCTGAAGAAGTTACTTTATTTGAAGTGACAAAAATGTGAACAATTTTATTAAATTGATGTTACGTTAAAAGAAAGTGTCTTTTAAAGATTTACATCTTTTTCTGCTGGCTACTGTTGGGCTCCTGTTCTGTTTTTGGATTCATAGCAACATTACACAGTAGGATTGGACACCCTTTGCAAGGTTCTTATAATAGCCAATAAGTAGTAGTTGGTGGCAGTGATAACTACCTTATAGGCTGGGCAGAAGGGAACATAGCTAGTAAAATTGTATCAGCCTTCCCCAGGTGTGTGTGTGTTCTTGTGTATAAATCAAATCTCAAAGTGTGTGTGTGTGTGTGTGTGTGTGTGTGTGTGTGTGTGTGTGTGTGTGTGTGTGTGTGTGTGTGTGTGTGTGTGTGTGTGTGTGTGTGTGTGTGTGTGTGTGTGTGTGTGTGTGTGTGTGTGTGTGTGTGTCTTAGCTACTTGGACAGGGACACGAAGCACTGGTTGGACAGAGAGGGTTCTGGAGGTCTTGGCTTGACCCCCTCAGCTGAGAGCTTAACCCCATAGCTGTGCCAGTGGGGAGTCTTATTGGGGATCTGGAGAAAGAGGGAGAAACCAGACCCAGACTGATTGTGATCTCTGTATGTTCTTAAGGGAAATTGCACTTTACTGTGTGTGTACTTGTCGTCCTCCAATTTTATCCATCCCTCACTGTTGCCAGTGATGAGAATTGAGGTTCCTTGATTGCTTGGCCAGTGAAGCAGTGTCACACAAGGCTCATAAATAAAAGAAATGGCAGTTTGAAAGCCATTTTGCAAAGTGATTTCATATTTATTCTTTTGAGTTGAATATTATTAGATCCACAATTGTTTTTTCCAATTAGATTGTGCTGGTTTATTGACAATGGACCTAATCTTGTATTATCCTTTAGACATGTCTGTTGCATTCAAGGAATGCTTTGATTGCAATACTAAAGGTGTTTTGTGTATAGCCATGTGTTTAAGTTTTGAGGAATGCCACATTGTTGAAATTATACAGAAGCTGTCACACAAAGCCATGTGTATGCTTACTCCACACATAAAAAATAAAAAAAAAATATATTTAACTAATGCTTTATATACACATTTATTGACTTTTATAGACTTTTTAAAAAAATGTTTTGTGTTAGATAAAGTGAAACTGGTTGTTTGGAGGTATAGAGTGGATATTTTAGGGGAAAAATTGACATGAAATGCATGCTTGAGTTCAGAGCATATTATTCTCCAGGTTTATGTAAGTTCCTTAGTACTAATGGTGTTCCTGTACCTAGCTCTGTAATGCATATGGATGACATTCATACTATGGCCCAGATGACCAGAGTTAGAGTAGCGACTTGGATGCAGTAAGACATACGTGGGTGATGATGGGAGTGAGTAGCCATTGCTGAATCAGTCATCCTGAGCATAGGTAGATTCTGCAGATGACCGCCAAGTATGCAGGAATTTGAAAGACACTGAAATAACATGGACCAGGAATATGGGATTGGCACTCCTAGGCCAGTGACAATAACCCTTATTAATGTATTAGTGGTAGCATGCACATATACTGGGAGGGGAGAAAAGGTCTAGTGTTATCATGGCTATGCACGTCAACTATCACAGGCAGGGTCAAGGCCAGCAATAGAAATGCCCTCATTGACAGGATGCTGAGGCTGGCACAAACCACCTATATGGCTGGGTATATGACAGCTCCTGCTGTTGGCTCTTACCTGGGAATCTCCAGTAATGAGAAAAAGAACAGGCTCAAGGCAAGTAGATGGATGCTTGACAGTAAAGAGACATGGAGGAAAAAGCATATAGAAAACTGTGTCCTCAGTCTGATTCTAATGAAATACCAAACACCTTTTTGTTTTCACTTTAGACTGAATGAATTAAATAGTGTTGTGTATTTTTTGTAATAAAATGACTAGCCTAAGTAAGATGAATTCTTAATGATTTACTAATTGTTTAAGTTTTATCTGATAGTATCATACTATATTGCTGTTATGAATTATTGCAATAGTAATTACATTTTTATTCTGATTTTTTTTTGTAAATGGATATCTCTGGCTTTTTCTAAATTTGGCTATCTGATATATATATATATATATATATATATATATATATATATATATATATATATATATATATATATATATGTGTGTGTGTGTGTGTGTGTGTGTGTGTGTGTGTGTGTGTGTTGTTTGATCTCTTTAAGGGTGTGTGTTAGTATCTGTTTGATTGCTATGATGTTTATGATTTGTATTATAAAAGGGGATTGAATGGTTATTCATTTATCTGATGAAGTTCTTAATATATAGGATGAAAGCGCTTATCTTTGTTTTTTACTTGTGCAATAAATTTTGTTTTCAATACTTTGGGCTTTGTCTCAATATTGTATGAGAACGTAAGCAGAGTGGGGCAACTCCAGCTTCTTTTTTGGATTATTTGTTTTCTTGTTGAAGTTAACCTTGGTCTGCTTTTATATTAGTTTGTTTGTGGCCGGCGAAGACTGCGTGGACGCATTTGCCCTACTCTTATCGCAGGACTCCGAATATGGAACTTTATAACAAGCTGTATTTAACCTCACAACTATTGTCCAGGACTTTTTGCAAAAAGTGGATTCTATTTTAAACACATCCCATATGATGTCAGATGCAACTCTAACCCTCCCCCTGGGACAGGAATGGCTTCTTCCAGTCTACGGAGCATCCTTTTTGACTCTAATCTAACTAACAGCTTGCATCACAGATCCCCAGGTGGTGCTTCTTATTTGGACACTGGTAACAACAGTACAAGTTCTTCTATTACTTGTGGCCAGTGCGTTCTTCACTCAGAAGAGTGTAACCATACCTCGAGTTCTGTTCCTGTTTGAAAAGACTGGTTGACCAAAGCTATCTGCTTAAGCGACAAAAATGAGACAAGAAGTGTTACTGGTAATAACAATTTACAGACTTTACTTGATGAATTTGATGATAAACTTTCCAAGAATAAATGCCTGCAACTAGATAATGTCTATTTTTTGGAATGCATTAATGAGAATATTGTGCCAAAAGGGTTGCAAATGTGGCGCTACCCAAGTGGCTTACAGGCAGGATCAGAACTGTTTAATGAACTTATAAGACTCTTTAACCAACATGGTATTGAATATATGAAGTTAATAGTCAAAAAATAATGAAATATTGATCAATGAACTTATTTGCTCAGTTACTGACTTAGACAAACGTATCTGTGGGCATTTGCAATACAATGAATTTAAATATGAGCACTTACGTATTTTTAGAAGCATTGATCAACTAACTACTTTTATTAAAGCTTGTAAAATTAACAAATTAATAAGGGACAAAGGTGACTATAGTAAAGGTCTTACATACCCCAAACATCCACCATCACAGGCATGGGGCAGTAAATTCATAGGTCATAGTGGGCTACTAACACCAATTCCCATGACAATGCTTCACCCAGGAATTCTGATGGCATTTTTTTAGACCCAGAAGAATATCCACCTCTGAGACACTCAGAGCATTTAAAGAACAAAACTCACCCTTCAGATCACACCTGGGTGGAGAATCAAGCAACCTCACACCCTCCCAATGTGTACTGGAACAGGGGAGAGAAGTCCAACCAGAGAGTTAGGGGATCTTACAATTGAACCTGGAACAACAAGAATTGACTAACCTAGGTTTAGATGAATATGACTCATCTATTTCTGATGTTTCAGATGGAGCATCAGATCATTTAGTACCACTATGCCATGTTATTACTATTTCCCTTCGTGATTTCAAAGTATACAATTTTCTAGTGTCATTATGGACACAAAACATAGTGATATATTTGCAAAAGGTTTTACCTTTGTACCCCACCAGTCTGGTAAAATTGCTAATGTATTAATGGATTTAAAACTGTACACACATAAATTGAACTTAAAGTTTATGTTCAAGAATTCTTTTTCAGATTATTTTTTTAACCCTTTAGCTATTTCTAGTATGTATAACTCCCCACTCCACCCTATGATTCAGTTATTTGAGAAAATTTGTGATTTTGACATACGTAATTCCATGGTTACAAATGAAAGGCTCAGTGGCACTAATTCTAATGAGAATCAGATAATTAGAGAAATTAAGAACGTGCTAGATAAAGTCAGAATTATGAAACCTAACAAGGGGGGGTGGGATGATCTTAATGAATTACAAGGAATACAGTAACAAAATGTTATTCATCCTTATAATGGTAAGGCTTATTCAAAATCTTCTATAAATTAGTTAAATGGGGCATAAAATAAAATCAGAAATGAACTGCAGGATTTATTTATAGAAGGCTGCATACCCATAGTTTGAATTATTTGAGTGTCATACCCCAGGATATCTGTTATGTTTGGATTACCCAAACTCCATAAAAATCTACTGCAACCGCCTATGCGGCCCATTATTGATACAAAAGGTTCAGTTACCCACCCCATTGCCAAATTCTTAGACACCAGGTTAAAGGAGCTGGTTTATAGAGAACCCCATATATGTAGAGATTCATGGATAATAGACAAAATATCTTTCAAAGAAACATATGTTTTCATAACTATTGTTATTAAATCCAAAAACACGGAAGCAGTCCACCAGCGATGACCAACTCACTTTATTACAGGTACAAGAAACAAATCACTGCAAAACTATTGTTATCAAAGACCTTTATTCTGTAATACCACATGACATAGGTTTAGATTGGTTTTCAGAGTTTCTCTATGACAAAGACATTGAACATGGTGATGTCTTAGTCTACACACACCTTATGGAAATAGTTCTTAAAAATAACTTTATTTTATTTACTCACGAGATCTACCTACAACAAGAAGGAGTGGCAATGGGATCAGCTTGTGGGGGCCTATATGCGAACATGGTTGTCACACAATGGGAAAAGAAGTACTTATTTTTTTTACCATTTTATAAACACATTAGGTGTTATACTTGCTTTCTTGATATTTTTATTTTATGGGATGGGCCCAATGAATCTATCAATGATTTTGTGTCTTATATTAAGTCTATCACTAATTTTCTAAAGTTCACCCATACCTACAATCAGACCAGATTTCAAGATTTCATTCTTAGATGTCCGTTTAATAAAAGATTATCAAAATAGGAAAATTATATCAAAATTTTTTAGAAAGGAAACATATTCCAATTCTTTACTTCATTTTTCTAGTACCTACCCTTTGAAGGAAAAGAAAGCCATTCTGAAAGGACAGTTTGTACATGACACATGTATGGTCTCCACTATGGATGATTTTTTAGGTAAATGTGACAATCTTAAACAAATATTTCTAAGAAGGGGTTACCCTTTTAAATTTATCACAGATATCCTTTTAGAGGTGGTTAATAAGAGAGAAAGGGTTTTTTTTATCTTCCTCTATTATCAGACCATAAAATGAACAGAGTTTCAGGTACCACCAATGTTACTATCAGTAACACAGAGGATGTTAGGGATTATAAGATGTTTTTTATTACAGTTTTTACCATAGACAGCTACAAATTGAAGAACATTTTAGACAAGAGCTGGTCCATTTTAAGCCAAGATAAAACCATAAGAACCCACATAGGAACTAATCCCACAATGTTTTTTAAAAAAGGTAGAAATGTAAAAAGTATTTTTGAAACTAAGAACTACTACTCTAATAGAAAGGATGGTTATATGAGTAAATGTGGAATGTGTAACTTTTGCAAATTCATTAGAGAGGGTAGTGTTTTTCACATTAACAACACAGTTGCCAGAATTCATCAAAGATACAGCTGTTGTTCTGAAAAAGTCTTATATTGTGCTATGTGTAACAACTGTTGTTGTTACTATGTTCAATCGTAAATTAAAAAATCATATATATGAGCACCTATATGACATCAGAATAAAAAAAGGACACTAATGCCTTGAGTAAACATATTTCAAAAAATGAAGGGCATGATTTTAAATTTTTAGTTATTGACAGTATTAAAACAGAAGTGCGAGGTGGAGCTTGGTCACTTTTATTAGAGAAACGGGAGTTACACTGGCAGTTGCACCTTAATGCAGGCAATTGGCCCGGTTTAAATGAACAGATTTCAATCAGCTCCCTATTAAAATTAAACGCTATAGAAAGGTAATTAGTTTTTTACAGAAACATTTTTACATACTTTATTTTAAACACATTATATTACTTCTTAGTTTTACATTTTACCAGATTGTATTTCATCTTTATTTTACATATGAAATGTATTGTTGGATCTCCTTGAGGGGGTGTGTTAGTATCTGTTTGATTGCTATGATGTTTATGATTTGTATTATAAAAGGGGATTGAATGGTTATTCATTTATCTGATTATTTTCTTAATACACAGGATGAAAGCGCTTATCTTTGTTTTTTACTTGTGCAATAAATTTTGTTTTCAATACTTTGGGCTTTGTCTCAATATGGTATGAGAACGTGAGCAGAGAGGGACAATTCCAACTTCTTTGTTGGACTATTTCTGCTTTTATATATATATATATATATATATATATATATATATATATATATATATATATATATATATATATATATATATATATATATATATATATATATATACATACACACACACACACACACACACACACACACACACACACACACACACACACACACACACACACATATATGTGCACATATATACATATACATATATAAATATATGTATACATATATATATATATATATATATATATATATATATATATATATATATATATATATATGGATCACTATCACTTTGCCGACAGTTCAAATCTCTGAAAACGATATGGCCAAGACCTTATCTCTGAAGAACAACTTACTGGTACATTTTTGCAGGGGGTCAAGCCCCCCTGCACCCCCCACACCCCCTACAACTTAAATATACCAACTCCTCGATCGCACTACAATGAGGAAAATGGCAAATCCCAGGTTCAACACTGTACAGTGATCCCAATACACAATTGTTGGCAATTCGAATCTTTGGCGATATGGTCTCGGCCATATCGTCTTTGACAAAGTGATAGGGATATATATGTATTTTGATGATATCTGAATTACACATGTAGATGAAAACATTTAAGTATTTCTTCATAAACTTGTGTTGTCTTTAAGTCCATCAATGGAGTTGGCACTTGTATTTTTTTTTTTTTATTTTTACTCCACTTATCTTAATGAGAGTAGTTTTCTTGCTTATAAGGATAAAAACGTATTCAATTTACATTTCTTTTTATTTTCCTGGAAATGCAATATACCAACCTCAGATCCAGAAGAGTTGAAATAGTGCTTTAGAGGTAATTTTCTACAAAGGAATGCAACCCTCAACAACAAACAGCCCATCAGTATATACACAAAGAAGAAGGTAGAGTTTCTACACTGCATTTTGCAATGTGTATGCATGCCCAGGTTCCTTCTTTTGCAGAACACATATTATCCCCATTGTTTTTCACTAATCACATGCTGTATAATAAAATCCATTACATGAAATGCAACTTAATCTCATTTTATATGCATTGTAAACCCTGACAGTCTCCAATGGTAATCCAATATGTGACAAAGCCTACCCCAAAAAAATATGTTCCTGACAAAAAAGAGTTATTGTTTCACTCAGAAGATACCCAAAGCATGTCAATTAAGCTGAAATACATTTTCTTGGAAATAACATAACATTAAACCTAGAAAAAGAATGCATATGTATATGTGAAGTACACAATCAAAGCAAATATTGTATATACCCCGGGATTCATGAAGCTCGGTGCAAGGACGGCGTTAGCCTTGCGCTGACCGTGCAGCGTAGAGATGGCACAGCAGCACCACATGCATATTAATGAAGGCATGCTGCCGCAACGTCCACGTGCATAGGAAATGTGCGCGAGTGCAGGGGGCATGTCTAAGCGCTGCACGGAGGCGTGAACATGTCGGCTGCAGATACGCAACCTAAAATGCTGACTAGTACAGCCTGCCTCTAATAATAATCACTCCTGTCAGTGTCCGTGGATACTGAAATATATGCAAAGCATGCAAGACAGCTTTGCGAACACCAAAATAAAAAGTAAACACAAAGGCACGTAGCTGAATATTGAGTCCCCGTCCCTCAAACAAATGACATTTAAAACTCCATGCCCGTATTCCATTGTAGTGTTGATTGTTATACCAAGTGGAAGCGAAATTTGTGTTAGCCCACAGCACCCCTTTGCTAAGCCAAGCCCAATGGTTAGGGTTACCATTTGTGAGGGACAGTCCCTCTCTGGGCAGTTGTGTCCTTACCAAAAATATTAAAAATGTTAAATGTCCTGCGATTGTAGGACATAATTATGTCCCATATTTTATGTAAAAGTTCCATAAAATAGTTATTTCCGTATGTAAAATACCTAAATGTTACAAGAAACAGAATAAGCAACTAAACTGCTACAACAATAAGCTTTGATTTAGGCATAAAACTAAAGTACTATTCTTTGTACTGACCGTGGGTATGTGGTGGCCTGTAAAATCTGATGTGTGTCCCAAAAATGTCCCACTTTGGTAATTTAAAAAGGTGGCAACCCTACCAATGGTCAGAGTATTCGCTCAATATCTGCCCATTCGTGGTCCAAGTTCTCCTTATCTGAACAGCCCAAAGATGAATGGGTATTACCCGGGTCTACCTACCATGTCATGAAAGATAATTATTTGCGTGTACCTATGTGCGTGAAGTACAGTATGTGGAAAATCAAAAATGCGATGGTCGTCCTCACAACCATATTGGTACCAAAGATATGTAATGTATGCAATGTGTTCTGTTGTCTGTGCCATGGGCCATCAACCAGATAAGGGATGGATGGTGTGTGTGGAATATGGGGTTGGGGGGTGATGGGTAATGTAATAATTTGCCAAGGGGAGACTGGGTCGGATGCACGATAGGTAATCTGGAGGTGTACAAGGGATCAGTGGGTGAATCAGAAAGAAAACCAAAGAACAAACATTCACATCCGCAATACAACCTGACAGGCCATACTGTAGAACACAATCCCACAAACATATGAACATTAAAATGTGCGATATACATGTACAGAAATGTTACCGGCTCACATCCACATAATGGTCTGGCCTGAACTGAGCCATCCAAACCCAACACACCTGGATACATAATTGAATACCCATCATCCCCTCCACAACACACCACCCCCCCCCCCTTCCTGAATGTCCACCAAAACCACCCATACTCGGGCTGCTAGCTTGGCGCAGCCATATCTGCACATAGTGACCCCTACTCATATCTAGTAGGCAGTCTTACCCTAAGCAGTCTCAGGATTGCAAACTATGTATCCCTTGTATGTATAACCCTCCCTCATTTTCGTAAATCCAAAAGAATGAAAGTCATTGGTCCCCAAAATGTTTGGCTATCCCTCATGGGATAAGTATCCGTTCTAAAGATTAGACTTGGTGGCACGTCACGATGTCCAGTCCCGTAGACATCTGGACACAAGTTGTATGAGCAGTAGTTGTCTACAACCCTGCTCAGCCTCCAGCCGGTCCTGCAGAACCTATGACCCGGGATTAAACACCTGACCGTGATGCACGTCTCCCCACGTGCATTATCGGGAATATATACCTTTCACATGTTCAGATGAAGCATCCCCATAGCCATCTGCCAAATAGTACATGTCCACAAATTGTATACACCGTCCAGGTTCCTCATTGTAATGATGCACACAACCCCTGTATACAAACAGTACAGGTACCTCCCATATGCGGTCATTCATATACATGGCCATGTATAACTCCAGATATGTAGTCATATATCTATAAACGTACATACTTATATTCGCATAGCTACACATCACACATACATGCATATAAGTAGTTGTCAAGTATGTGTCCAATTCATAAATATGTATACTTGCAAATGTATACATATGCGTCTCAGAAACATATGAATAGTAACATGTACTATACATATGTACACCACCCGACTGACACATTTGTTGCCAGTACTGTGGAATGGCTGTAGTAAAGTCATATATCCTAATTACCATCCATAGAGAATGTATCACGGATGGTTTAGTGGTAAAACCAGTGACTATGGTGTTCCTGTTCCCGGGTCCAAGCCATGCAAGGGCTAATTTTATATGATGGCCAAAATAATGGCAGTCGGATATAGGGTAATTAAGGAGCTTTAAAGCAGATGTAAGCGGGTATGCAAGCGTGTATGCACGACGGTAAGAGGCGGTCATTCAATGGTATGGGAAATGTAAATAAGCATGGAGGTGTATATGCATGTGTATGTACAGACAGATATGTATATATATATATATATATATATATATATATATATATATATATATATATATATATATAGGTTCATAGGTTCATAGGTAGGTACTAGGCTATTGGCCCTAGGGCCTATACAAGCCTAGCCAAAAAGGTACCCTGGCTTTCACCACCCATGAAAATTATTTTCCTGTGCCCCTTCAAGCAGAACCACAGAAGTGATCCCCAGGCTGAATTTCCTATTACCCATCCAATCATCAAGATTTTTTTGAAGAGTGCTAATGAGGAACTCTGTTTGGCATAGATAGGTAGTCTGTTCCAGAGTATGGGAAGTCTCTGGGACAGGAATCTATCCCTCCAGCATGTCCTGTTTATTGTGGTGACAAGGATTAGGTCCCTAGAGCGTGTAGCTTGGAGGGATTGGGATTTCTTTAAGTGGAGCATGTCCAACAGCTCTGGGTTTGACATAGCTTTGTATGTTAGGCAGAGATCGCCTCTGAGTAGGCGATATGTGACAGAGTAAAGCTGGAGTTTTTTGAGACGGTCTGCGTAAGGCATCTGTTTGAGGCCAGTAATCCTCTTTGTGAAGTATTTTTGCGGCCTTTCCGGTTGTTGTAGATGTCTTGTGAGGTACATACCAAAAGGGGCGTTGTACTCTATAATGGGTCTAATGAGTGATGAGTAGAGGGGAACAATGACCTCTTTTTTTCTGGATGAGAAACCTTTTGTGATGAGGTGTGCCACGTAGAAGGATTTCCTGACCACTGTGGTGATGTGATTATCAAAGGAGAGTCTACTGTCCACCTGTGTCCCAATCACACTTTCATTGTTAAGTAGACTACCACCTATGTGGTAGTTCATGGGTACAGAGTTTTTACCAAAGGGGAAAACTGCACTTTTTGACATTGAGCTTGAGACCATGTCTTTGACACCAGGCATCTGTCTCACTGAGGCGCTTTTGTAGGATGTCCACATCATTAGGAGTTTCGATTATGGCTCCTAGTTTGCAGTCATCTGCAAATTTAGTTAGCCAAAGACCTGTGTTAGCCTGTACTTCAGAGAAGTAGATACCAAACAGGAAAGGACCCAGGACTGTACCCTGTGGTACTCCACTTGTCACTGGTCTGAAGTCTGATTTGGAGTCTGCTACATTCACAGTGTGGGTTCTGTCAGTAAGCCAGTTGGCAACCCATCTCTTTGATATAGGGATTTATACCTAGTTTAGTGAGTTTATCTATAATTCCAGAGTGGGGGATGGTGTTGAACACCTTGTCGAGATCTAGATAGGCTGTGTGAACCACCTTACCCTCATCTATGGCTTTGGTGACTACTTCAAAGAAGTCTATCAGGTTTAGGAGACATTATCTGCCATTTACAAACCCAAACTGTGTGGGCTCCAGAGTTTGGAGATCTCCAATGTCTTTGTTTATGAGTTCCGTGATGATACGTTCCATGGCCTTGCAAACGAGGCTTGTCAGGCTAATGGAGTGATAGTTCCCGGGGTCTTTTGTGCCCCCCCCCCTTTGTGGAGTGGGATAACTGTCGCAGTGCGCCATTCAATGGGCACAAAGCCTGAGGTGAGGCTATGATTGAACATGGTACTTAGGTGGGGTGCCAGTTTATTCTGTAGTTCATGTAGAAGGCAGCCTGGGATGTTGTCAGGTCCCATGGATGCTGTGTTCTTGGCTTTGGAGAGTGAGGTTTTTACCTGTGCAGCCATGATTACAGGAACTTTGCATTCTTCCGGTATAAAGATGGGCCCTTTAGGAGATGAGAGGGGGGTAAAGTTAGCACTGAATCTATCTGCCAGGATGTTGGCAATATCAGTTGGTTCTGTATATTTAGTGTCATTGTTCTGTAACTCAGAGCAGATCTGAGTGTTGCCATTGAAATTCTTGACATAGCTATATAATGCTTTGTGGTTGTCTTTAGAATCAGTGGCAATTTTGTTTTCATAACTAGCTTTGGAGGATTTTATGAGGGATCTCAGCTTCTTACTGAGGCTGACCAGGGAATTCCTCCAATCGTGGGATTTTACTCTTTTTTGCAACAGTTTCTTTCTTCTGTTGTAGAGTTTGTTTATGGCAGAAGACCACCAGATTGGCTTCCTTTTTTGGAGGATAGCATCTTGGTTCTGTTAGGGATAGCACGATCCATGCACTCGTGTAAGTGCTTATAAAATGCATTTGTGTAGGATTTAGCAGTTGTACCTCTATTGTCCATCTGCATGGGTGTCGTGAAGTTTGCCACTTCTGTCTTAAAAAGCGTGAAGTTGACTTTGGAGAAATTTTTTACAGTTGTTTTCCTAATGAGGGGGGTGGGAGCGGGATGTGGATGTCTAGGGTGATTAGCTTGTGGTCAGATCTGACCAACGAGGAGCTGACCTCTGATGTGGAACACCGGTCACACATGTTGGTGATGACCAGGTCTAGGATATTACTGCCCCTGGTGGGGGTGTGGATAAGTTGATCCAAGGCATTGGAATTGATGATTTCCAGAAAACATTGAGCAAAAGAGTTGGTACATGAGTAGTTTCCCCAGTTAATGGTAGGGTAGTTGAAATCACCCATTATTAGAGTGCCGGGTTGTACCTTAATATTTTCCAGTGTATCAAGAAAAGAGGAGTGGGAATCCTGGGGCATGGTGGGGGGTCTGTAGCAAGCTACAATCTGGATTGTGGTTTTGCCCAGAGTTAGTTGAACTTGGATAATTTCGGGTGCATTATGCTGAGCAACTAGCTTGGAGGTGTGGATATCCTTAATGAATATGGACACGCCTCCACCTTTAGTGTTTCAGTCCGGGTTTGGTGGCCGAAAGGTGTGGTATGAATTATAGCCTGGTAATGCAGGGGTGCTCTCTGGTGCTTTGAACCAGATCTCTGTCACTGCACAGATGTCAATGTTCTCCATTTTAAGGAGTGCCTCGAGTGAGTGCATTTTGAGGTTTAGACTTCTAGCATTGAGTAGCATTACCCTCAGATTTTTCTTGCTTGTATCTGTTACGGTGGTGAATTTGTCATTTGAACCTTGCCTGAAAAAGGCACTATAGGGGTGGCAAAAGCCTTTGCCAGTATCTGGAATCCCAAGGAGGACAGGTGCAGACCATCTCTGGCAAAGCAGCGTGGTCTGTCGATCATGTCATCCCAGGCAGACAGATACTGGATTCCCTTAGAATGACACCAGAAGCTTAGCCAATTGTTAAAGTCAATCATTTTGTCCTTATACTGTGGTATCATTCTGGGTGACGGCAGGATGATACTCAGGGCTAGGGTCATACCTGCCTGGGCTACAAGATCGGAGAGCTCCTCCATGTCTCTTTTCATGTAGTCCAGGGAGGTACATCTCAGGTCATTCACACCAACATGGATAATGACAGAGTCATATTTGTACTTGTTGTGGAGTGACCTGAGTGCATGCATTATGTGGCAGATCCTGGCACCTGACAGGCAGCTGAGAGTAACTTTTGCCTTGCTTAGCCTGGTGAGAGGAACATCAGTGTGCCTGACTGTAGAGTCACCTATGACTAGAGTGTTGGGTACGTTATGGCTTATGGGCTGTAGCTGAGTGACACACTGAGTATGTGGGCTATGTGTCATTTGGGTTATGTTGGGGGGTGGAGGTTGCTTGCATTTCTGCTTTGGATGTCTCTGTTTTTTGGGCAGATTTCTACTGAGAGCCTCCGTGAATGTAGGTGTGTGTTTTGTGCTTCTGTGTGTTTTGGTGGTGTAGGTTTTGAGGGACTATGTGATGAGTGTGGTGCGGTGCAAGTGAGTTTGGCTATATAAGTGTATCTCTCACAGGTCGTAATGTTGGGTGGTAGGAGGAGAGGGTTGTCTTTGTACATGAGGCAACTGCTGCATTGTCCCAAGCTGCCCAGACTCATCAGGTAGACAGGAGAAAACACCAGGAGCTGACCTTTAGATATGCCTGAATAGGTGCTTATTTATTAAGTACTAAAAACTGTTTTCCTCTAGACAAGTGAGGAAAGTTGAGTGCTGTAGTAATTTGTAATTTATTTAGTGCTTACAATGAGTTCTGAACAAGTGCTGAGCTCAAAGAAACAGATTTGACTGCTAAAACTAAAAAGCTGGCTAGTTGCAAGGGAAATTTTGAAGAACAAACTTTATATGTAGAATAAACATGGTCACAACATAGCAGTCATAACAAATGTGAAGGGAAACAACAGCGGAACCCCCAGTAATATTTAGTGCTGTCAAATTAAGTTGCCCAGAGGTGAGCAAACCTATGCATCTCCAACCACAGATAGGATGCTAAAAGTGGGACTAACTATGTCCCCGTGCCAAGTCTGACTTTCAAACAGGTACAGGACAGTCCCAGTCAACAGTCGGACAAGCCAAAAAACAGAAGACTAATTGAACACTCTGACCATTATATAAATGTATGTCCCAGGACTATAAGCTTGGGACGTCTGAATATACTTGGAGTGAGCCAACATATGGGACATGTCTAGAGCAGTAAGGAATGGCGCATGTGTAGTAGTGTGGTTTTCCCAACAGGAAAATGTATGCCTGCTGTGTTAGTGAAGTGTTGAGGCATGTGTTCGGGTAACTATGAACCATGGGTATACATATAAATGAAGCAGAACACCAATAGTGTAGTGGTTAGAGCATCCGACTATCAAGCAGACATTGCCGGTTCGACTGCAGCACACACCATTTATGACTCGTAATCCGTATACGAGCATATCTTGCTAATTTTATGCTGTATAACGATATAATACCATTGAAATGTGAACTGGGGTGACGTATCACAGTAAGAATGCAGAAGGTTTTTGTGTGACATGAACCGGCGGTTAAACGGAAAACCGCAGTGAAAAGTATTGTACTTATCCTTTGTCCAACTGCCCTTGTTCTGCCCAGCAATACAGTAAACCACATCGGCCAGGCCCGACGCCAGGACCCTACACATCACAATCAATGTGATTTACCACTAAGCCACTGCAGTTATACCTAACTTCAATGTTATCACAAACATAGCAGACAGCACAGTCATTCAACAGTATGATCAAGGTAATTAAATCATATAGATGTGTATGCATGCGTGCTTACACATATATGTATATATATATATATATATATATATTTATATTTATATATATATATATATATATATACATATATATATAGGGTTACCACCTGTCCCACTTTGCGAGAGACAGTCCCTCTTTGGGCAATTGTGTCCTGTAAAAATATTGTAAAATGGCAGATGTCCTGAGATTTAATGACAAAATAATTTCCTATATTTATGTAATAGTAGCATAAAACAGTTATTCTGTACCTGAAACACTTAAATGTTATAGGAAACAGAATAAGCAACTAAAATGCTACAAGAATAAGCTGTTATTTAGGCAAAAAAGTGATGTTCTGTCCTTTGTATTGGTTGTGGGTATGTTTCGGGCTGCAAAATCTGACGTTTGTACCAAAAATGTCCCACTTTGGGCATTTGAAAAGGTGGCAACCCTATATATATATATATATATATATATATATATATATATATATATATATATATATATATATATATATATATATATATATATATATATATATATATATATATACACACATACATACATATATATATATATATATATATATATATATATATATATATATATATATATATATATATATATATATATAGTGCTGCGGTAGCGGTCACCTCACAGTAAGACGTCCTGTTCGATTCTCAGCTAGAGCATCTTCTGTGTGGAGACATGCATGGATGCCTTCGTTGAAGGTTGTGCGTCAGGGCCGGCAATTTGGCACGTAAAAATCTACTGCCAATCATTAGTGGACTGGAGTTTCCCTGTGGCGACCCCTAACCAGGAAAAGCCGAAAGACACAACAACAAATATAAATATATATATATATATATATATATATATATATATATATATCTACAGAATGAACATGGGAACAAGAAAGCATTCATAACGAATGCGAAGGAAAATAGCAGCGGAACACCCGTATTATCTAGTGCTGACATATCAAGCTGGCCACAGGTGGCCAAAATCCCTGCATCTCTAACCACAGGTAGGATGCTAACAGTGGGAATAACTTTGTCCACATAATAAATCTGACTTTCAAATGGGTAGAAGGCAGTCCCGGTCCCCAGTTGGACAAGCCTAAACCCAGATGATCACATGAACACCCTGGCAATCAAACACACGTATGTGCCAGGAAGTGTTGAGGCATGTGTTCGGGTAACTATGTACCATGGGTATACATATAAATGAAGCAGAACACCAATAGTGTAGTGGTTAAAGCATCTGCCTAATGAACAGTTATTCACGGTTCAAGTTCGACTATAGCACTTATCATTTTCCTTGTGGAATGAATGTCGTTCTGCTGTAAAGCCAACATTAATACGTGTAAAAGTGAACGTGAGTATTTCATGGAACTATTAACCAGATCCCTTCAATCAAAGTGGTACTGTCATAATGAATAAGGCACAAGTAAGCACAAATAAGCAGCAGTAAATATATGTAACATACAGTAAGCATTTGCGAGTGTGCCTGCACGGGTGTAAGCAGCGCCCAGCATAGGAAATGTTTATACATATGTACAGATAATATATATACATCTGATATATATATATATATATATATCAATATACATATATATATGAAGAATGAAAGTCGTAACAATAAAGCATACACAAGGGATGTGAAGGGAATCAAGAGCAAATATGCTATTATATAGTGCTGTCAGCATATGTCATAAAAAGCTGCCCAGGAGTGGGCAGGGCACTGCTACTCACACCACAGGCAGGGTTTTACCAGTGGGAGTAACATTGTTGAATTGCTAAGTCTACTTTACACACAGACGGAAAGTAGTCCATGCTGGGACTACCAAAAATTGTAAAGCGCAAATGGTCATAATCCATAACCCCAGGAAGGGCAGGTATGTTCAAAGATTACACAGCGGGAGAGACAACATATGTGTATGGCTCCTAACACTCTGGAGAGGGCAATGTGTAGAGGTGTGTCATGGCTGCGATAACAAGTGGATAATGGAAGTTACACATGTAAGTTCAACATGGGTAGGGTGGAGGAACTATGGGTATGAAATTATGGATCCAGGCATGCCAGGGTTTGATGGCCCGGTTCTAATTGGACCACCCCATGGAGGTCAGCGAGTTCGTAATAGGTATATATGCATACACACATGCAGACAACAATATGTAGAAGTGCATTCTCTGTAACAAATGCATTCTATTTGTAGACATAAAAGATAGGAATGTGCACATACAAACATTGACAGTAGATGGAATAATAGGCCATGCAGAAGAGGGATGGAACAAAACTGCTAGAATGCAGAGGCGTGTACAGTGTCCAAAGTCAGTGCTGTGCTGACGATAATCCAATGTGAGGGCTTCCCCACACATGGAATCCTTCCTGTGATCTTCCCAGTATGGCAATGACAAGTACTTAACCGGTCTAATTGTAAAAGAAATATGCTGAACACGTATATAACTAGGCTCCCATGTGTAACATGTGCGATACCGCATAGTCATACATATTAATGAATTGTAGTGTCATGTTAACGGGAGTAAAGATGTAATAAAGTATAGAGTCTAATCCTGCCATAAACACTTGCGTGTCCCATGTGGGTCAGCCCAATAATAGCAAAAAGTATTCCTTTGGTCGCTCACATCACCAGTGTTCGTGGACTAAACGTATGGGAGGTCTGAGGATACGTAGATTGAGTAAACTGATGGGATGGCTCTATAGGAGTAGGGTGTGGCCATTGTGCAGTGGTGTTGATACACCACGAATCCGACAAGAGAATGGATGACAGCAGTGTTAGGGAGGTGTTGGGGTTGTTTGGGGATCCAGGAGTCATGGGTACATGGGTATGTATGCATATGGAGTGACACAGCAACAGTGCATTCGTTAGAGCAACCCCCTAATGAACAGATATTCTTGTACCGAATGACACTGTATCACATTCCAATTACCATCGGTAATCCGTACATGAACATATTGCAACATCTGTCCTCTGTATAACGTGATAAATACCGATTACAAGATAACTGGCGTGAAGTGTCAGTGTCATAATGAATAAGGCACTAGTATGCTGGTGAAGCATATATAAACATCATTACGCATGTGTGTGTATGCCCGGGGAATGCATTGCTTTACAGACACACAGACATATATATATATATATATATATATATATATATATAAATATATATACATATAATGTATGAACATATATTTATATATATATATATATATATATATATATATATATATATATATATATATATATATATATATATATATATATATATATATATACATATATATATTTATATATATATATATATATATATATATATATATATATATATATATATATATATATATATATACACACACACACATATATGTACATATATAAATACACAAATACATATATATATATCTATATATGTGTGTGTGTGTGTGTGTGTGTGTGTGTGTGTGTGTGTGTGTGTGTGTGTGTGCGTAGATATATAGAGATATACAGCTATGATAGGAAAATGCACACAGGAATGACATATGTTCACAGGCTATGGCAATGGAAGTGAGGAGCCCAGGCAAGACACATGACACATGCGGCATGCCCTCCCCCCCCGCCACAGCCGGACACAGGAACTATACATGCAATCAATGTAAAGTGTCCACTGCTCCCCAGATCACAGGCAGGTTACAACCAGGGGGGCACAGTGCACCCATGGATTCTAATCATGGAACACATACTGGAGCGTCCCTTGCGGGACACCCAAAAAATTGGCCAAACCATACAAATGTGATAGATCATCCATTTTGTCCGTGGTGTATACAGACTCGGAATACAAGGATGGGTAACCCTGATTACCCGTGGGCTGAGACAATTGTATGAAATGGGTCCCGTGAAGTGGAGAGTGGGCAGGGTGTAGTGGTGTGTCCAGAACCGACCAGGTCCTAGAGTAAGGATGGGTGCTGTCGAGGAGGCGAGGGTGGGTGAACTATGGGTAGCTACTTATGGGTCTAGGTGTGCAGGTGTTGGCTGATGTTGGCCAATATGGGCAGCCCTAGGGATGCAAGCAAATGTGTTCATTGGGCAGAGGTGTCACCTAACGAGCAGCCACACCCACTGCGAGACCCACTAAAGCAAAGTGTAATCTATATGACATGGAACGGAATAACCAGATGTAGACGTATATAAGTAGAGCTATGTGTGTGTGTATATGTACCCATAGCGAGATAGAGATATGCTTCTCCCTCACTGTAGTACGAATGTATACATACACAGAAAGAATACAGATACATACCCACATATGAATCTATACATATGTAGACAATCATAGACCCATATGTCGTTAGATTTTATATATATATATTTACAACTATATATATATATATATATATATATATATATATATATATATATATATATATATGATATGAATATACATGTATGCATACATATGCAGATATAACTGTATATATTAATGTAAATATATATATATATATATATATATATATATATATATATATATATATATATATATTTTACAGTAAATATACACATGTATATACCTAGGATATGATACAGCAGTTATGGGTAACATATGTTCACAGGCCGGGCATATGTTGGTGGGAGGTCCAATAAACAAACATGTACCCCCCAGCTAGGCCAGTGGGACATACAGACAAGCAATAAAGGTAAATACACCACTGCTTCCCAGACCACCGGCAGGAAACTACCAGTGGGAGAGATCTGCAAGGTCTACACTTGAAACATGGACATCGATGTCCCTTGTAGGACACCAAAAATTAGTGATTGGTGCCAGGCCCTGTAATGATTGATGCGATCAGGCTGTAGATGTACACGGACCAGTAGGTTGTACATGCTTGATAACACGTGGGTTGACACAATGTATGACATGTGTCCTGACACGGGGAGAGTGGGCAGTGTGTAGTGATGTGTTTATACCCCACCTGCGCCCACAGTAAGGATGAGTGCTGTAGAGGAGTGGCAGGTCGCGGAACTATGGGTATGCGATTATGGGCCTAGGAGTGCAGGTGTTGGCTAGCAGAGCCATATTAGGACCACCCCGTGGATGTAAGTAATATTCTGATGTGGGCATAGCAGATGCCCATACCTCCCAAACCCTAAGAGCACATCCACTGGATAGTCCATAAACCACTGAGGAAACACATAGGGACCATACCATTGAACTGTCCCCTATTACCTGGGACGTCAGTGATTACGACTCATATTCTAACTCTGTCCCACCTAAACCCTACTAGAACTAGTGATATTAGGAGGAAAGGCGGTGGAATACACGTAATGAATAATGACAACATGTAAGAGTCATAAACAGCATGTACCTCAGACAATGTGTATGAATACATATGCTCTGGGTCTGTCAATGTGTCAGGTTAATAGCACGAAATTTCTAAATGTGTCCCTGAGATTGTTATGCAGTGTCCCTGATTCAGTGTTCATTCTTCCCCATTCATATGAGAGGTCTGATAGTGACAGAAAGTGCATATTCTGCTGACGACCTTAGAAAGATGATAGAATAATAGGTTGGGGTTACCACCTGTCCACCTTTGCGAGGGACACTCCCCTTTGGGCAGTTGTGTCCTGCAAAATAATTGAAATTATGGCAAATGTCCTGAGATTTTAAGACAAAGATTTCCTATATTGTCTGTAGTAGTTGCATAAAACAATTATTTTGTATCTGAAACACCTAAATGTTATAAGAAACAGTATAAGCAATTATAATGCTACAAGAATAAGCTTTTATTTAGGCAAAACAGTGAAGTACCTTCCTTTGTACCGGCTGTGGGTATGTTTTGCCCTGCAAAATCTGACGTCTCTACATAAAGGTCCCATAGGGTTGCCACCTTTTCAAATGCCCAAAGTGGGACATGTTCTGTAGAAATGTCAGATTTTTCAGGACAAAACATACCTACAGCCATGCATAGTACAGAACTTTACTTTTGTGCACAAATAAAAGCTTATTCTAGTAACATTTGAATTGCTTATGCTACTTCCCATAACATATAGAAGTTTCATATATAAAATAACTGTTTTATGCAACTATTAAAGAAAATTTAGAAAATAGTTTTGTCCTGAAATCTCAGGACATTTGCTATTTTGTGATTTTTTTTCACAGGACGCAACTACCTAAAGAGGGACTGTCCCTCGCAAAGTGGGACAGGTGGTAACCCTAAAGTCCCACCTTGGGCAATTGAAAAGGTGGTAGCCCTATAATAGGTATGCGGTAGCATGACTCGGCTAACGTATGTGGGTCCCAAAACCCAATTACTTGTCTGCATTGAAGAGTCTCGGTTCCCATATATCAGCCAGATGGGAGCAGATTGTAAGAGGAACACACAAATAATATGATTAAATCACTGGACAGGCCACCGATTCCGTACAGTCGAACAGCATGCCGTCGCCTAATGGGCAGCCTTTCCCGATACTGTAGGCATGTAATTCGATGTAATAGGCATCACAAGGTAATATTGTGGTCCTCGCTCCCACCCAGGGGTGTGAGTGTCAGATGCAAGCACCAATGTCGGTGCATTTGCAAGTGGGAGCGAGTGGGTGTAAGCCTGTTTGGCTACCAATATGCGAGTATTGCACTGGTAAAGCAATGTAGAGGATAACCCAGTGTAAGAAGCTGTAACCAGAGGTTAGCATTACTTAACACTGCGCAAACCCATGCACACCCGCTCACAACTGCTTTAATGTGCCTTAGTCCCTCCGTATCCAATGGCCTTATTTTGCCCTGCACCCAAATAAACATCCTTTGCAAGGCTCAGAACCAGGACCCTGCACACACAGCTAATGTGATTTACCAATACGCCATGGCAGATAAACAGACAACGGACAGTACCACAAACATATCATACAGTGCAGTCATTCAACAGTATAGGAATGTATCCCATCATGTAGATGTATATGTGAGTGTTTATGTCAAGCATATAGGTATATACATATATAGAGATATAGCAGGAACATACCATGTGGCAACAAAGCATTACAAATGAATGAAACGGGAAACACCAGTGACGCCTGTATTATGTAGTGGTGTTGTTCTATGTAATCTCAAGACTCCCTCAGACAGACATGTGTCATTCATACACACAAACAGTTACACATTGGCTGTATACATCACTCTGTGCATGTAATGTACATTAACACAACAGTACCTGTCCAATCATTATGTGTGAACAGCACTCTTGCAAGGTGCTGTGTGCAACATCATCATCATGATAACGGTAAATGGGGTAACCATAGTGGGACCGGTAGTGTTGTGTGTACAATGGGGTCATCCTCATCACAAGTACCTGGACCATTTAGGGGTGATGTGCATACTAGGATCGTGCGCCTGAGGGACAGGGATGAGGATAACAGGAGTATGTTGTGATGCATATTACAAGGGTAACATGTGTCCAGTGGGCACGTGTGTGAAATGGACAGCTATGTATAGGGCAGATGTTGTCCTAGGAACCGATTGGCCTTATGTTTCAGTAGGGTGAGGGTCGGATGTGGGGGAAGGAGTGTAGATATGGCCGTGGAGGATAGGTAGGGTAGGATCACAGACAAGACAGCATACAGGGTTGGTATATGACACATGTAGGGGGATACAACTCGGACAGGGATGGGTGTTCGGCATTCACAAGCCCATGGGAACAGTGGGACGGAGGTCCCCAGCCATGGGCAACTACCACTGCACCTAAACAGCTGCAAAGGAGGCAGTGCTGGGGGCTGTCAAGGAGGGGCAGCATCACCCTGTAAATGTGATGCTCTGCCCTTGAGCTTGCATATCTGGCTTTGGAACCCCTTAGTGAGCCCCCAACGCAACACGTCCGGGACCGCACCACAGCAGACATGTACCTGTCTGGTCCTGCTCCCAGGGGGGACATGCCCCATCCTCAGTGGCAGTACCACCAGAAGGTGGTGCAAAGCCAACAGAGGTTGATGTCCAAGGCTGGGCCCCAGATGTGCTAGTGCCCGGTGCCATGGTCAGCTGAAGTGGGACAGGAGGTTCTGCCGGGACCACCGAACCCATTCAGCCTATGGTGTTGCAGTTTAAACCCACATATGGCTTAGTGATAGACAACAGCATACAGGATTACCTACAACAGTATGCATAGATATCACCATCAACCCAACACAACAGATGGTATACATTTGCAGAGGGAGCACAACACATGCATATATACTGCATGCCATCTATACAATGTGTAGTAGATATGTGACCGCAGCTATGAACAGTCGCCTATTATTAGATTGTCACTGGGAACCCCGACAGTGTCTGTCATACTACTGTTTCATGTGACATATGTCCAATCAGGGATGCGATGGCAGTAACACATCCCTAGCATCATGTACTCTCTGCAATCCTCACACTATGCTCTTACTGTGCACAGATGTGTGTTCAGTGTGTAACACAGGAAACAAACAAATGGTTCCACACACTGACCAGTTCACAGATGGCCCTACAGATGAGGGTCATGTTTGCATTAAAACATTCAGAATAGCTATTATCACACACACAACATGTTAAATAGGAAGTAGTCTCAATCCAGCATAGCTACACTTACATGCTGTAGTCATGTGTGGCACATCACCCTCCTGTCTTTAGGCTATTTCCCACTGTGTATGATGTTTGAGGTACATCCAGATATCATCTGTGATGCCGTTTCAGAACACCACATCCAAGTACCACTGACAGAGACTATCATGGCCAAATACCAACATGTCTTTCCTAGATAGTGTACTGTGTCTATCATGCGAATGGCTATAGGAACACCATCACAGCTGTTTCACATGCAATCAGCTAGAGGAGGACTGCAATAGGTGCAGAGGCTATCACCTGATCATGTCCATCACTTACAATACACATGCTGCTGCTGAGCAGGTGTACACCTTCACATCTACCAGAGAGTGTGTGGGTGGGACAGGCAAAATACACCAGAGAAGGGCTTGGAGACTTAACCCTAAGCATTGTCTGCCACACGTCTAACACTACAGGGGTCAAACCCCTGACTGACTAGTCATTACTATCACATGTGCATGACGTTACTACATGTGCCACAAAGGCGACATGTTGCTGTGATGTAAGAACATATATGTGTGTAGGTAAGTGACATCTGCAACAGAGATATAGTAGACATACATTAGGTGTGGCACACATGACTGTCCACGTGAATGGATGCCATTGTCACCACAACCACACTCTCTAATGGACTCACATAGACACTCTTTGCTAGGGCCACAAATACACAACCTAACTACTTAGTTTGCCACACTACAGTAATGCACAGGACTACATGCAACACAGGGGATATCTGGAGGTTTTATGGGCTATGGCATGTGAAAGTGTTTGACATCTGCTGGTATGCCAATGAGGGTTATACTAGGAGTGACTGTGGTTGGAAGCATCATAACCCACACGCAGACACAAGGTGCCATTACTGGCATGCATGTATGCATTGCTTCATGGGTGTGTAGTGGTTGGCTGTGCAAGATAGCTGTACAAGGCTGGGTGAAGGGTAATCATTGGCATTGCATCACCTGACAAGTGATGTGCAGTGTGGTACACGGGTGTAGTGTCTGCAATGTCCCCACACAGATGGGTACTGCATGATCTGCCCTGACATCCTGGTTACCAATGTGTATGGCCATAGCTTTGCAATGCATGCCATGTCTGTGTTTGATAGTCTTTCACATGGACATTGCCTGGGATGTGCATGTCCCACAATACTGTACAGTGACATGTACAGGTGTACCTGGTTTGGCAGGCACATGTTGTGTACACAGACTGTTATCCACTGATATTCCAATAGTGGCCTGGTGTGGCGAAACCTGCTTAAAGTGAGCAGGTCGACCCTGCACCTGCATTGATAGTATGATACAGGTATTCCCTGGTGTTAGTGGCATTGGTCCATGCAGGGCACATGTGTACAGCATTGCATGCCCTCTGTGGATCACATTTGATGGCATCACATATGTTGCAGGCATCCAGTGGGGAACATAGTGAAGGCACAATGTCTGCAAATATGTGCCTATTGTACCACTGTACAGGGTACCATGTCCTCTGCAGCCCATTGCATTCACACCATGCCCACTATCTGTCATCAATGTGCATGGTACTAGCAATATAGCGGGATATCCTAGGCAAGTGTGTTTGCGCATGGCACATTGGTGCAGGACATATACCAGGTACTAGTAGGGTTGCATACTTTGTTCACCAGGCCTTTTGCCAGATGTAGGAGTATGGCTTGTCAACGCAGTCCCATGGATGACTGACAGCTGTACTCCTCATGAGGTGGCCAATGTGTCATAAGACGGACACCATATAGAAAAACTACAAAATCCACTCCCCAACATGTCCAGTGGTGTGGTTAGACACTCACAGCCACCTCTACACAGGCTCTGACAGAGAAACACACACACTTGCCATTTCCTGTATAAGAACCCCTACCTACTGTATCACACTGCAGCAATACGCTTTTAGGGCACGCACTACGGCGAATACTGGGTACAGCACACCTACAGGTGTATACCTAGGTGGGTGACAACAGCAGGATTGACAAAGGTGGTCATGTGATTTGTACAGAGAGTCCATACTCTACAAAGCACTGTACTTGTCTCACGCAGACACACACACACACACACACACACACACACACACACACACACACACACACACACACACACACACACACACAGTTGGCAAGTCTGGGATTAGAACACTGACCTAACTACTTTATCACACTACAGCATCATGCAGTTACAGAATGTGCTACCAAGATTACTGGGTTACAGTACTCCCAGAGGTGTATTTCTAGGTGGGTGACATCATCAGCCTTGCCAAAGGTGGGTATAGGAATGGTATGGAGTATGAGCAGTCTAAAAGCATTATTTAGTCCTCAGGCAGATGGGGACAAACACACACACACACACACACACACACACACACACACACACACACACACACACACACACACACACACACACACACACTTGGCAAGTCTGGGATTAGAACACTGACCTTACTACTTTATCACACTACAGCATTACACAGTTTCAGAATGCGCTACTGACATTACTGGGTCACAGCATTCCCAGAGGTGTATTTCTATGTGGGTGACATCATCAGCCTTGCCAAAGGTGGGTATAGGAATTGTATGGAGTGTGAGCAGTCTTAAAGCATTATTCAGTCCTCAGGTAGACGGAGACAAACACACACATACACACACACACACACACACACACACACACACACACACACACACACACACACACACACGCGTGCGCGTGCACCAGTGGTGGGAACAGAACACCTGCCTATCTACAGATCACTATTGCAATACTACATAGTTATGAGTCGCGCCACACAGACTACACATTTCAAGGCTGTCATTATGACCTTCTAGGAATGCGGACATCAACAGGGATGCCGGTAGTTACAATGTACATACCTTTGAACCTGTGTGCTTAAAGTAGGAATCCATCCTGACCTGGAGTATGCCCATCTGTGGAATGGACGACTACTATCACTATACAGGGTAACAATGGCCATACCCATACACATAGAGGCACATAACTGAAACAAGGTGTCCCTTGGCATGTTTACACACTTAGTAGCACAGGGCTGTTCAGATTGCACTATGTGTCCATCTACACAACGTTATACTGTGCATGCTCATACACTTAGTAGCACAGGGCTGTCTGGGATGCACTCTGATTCTAAACACGGAAGGCCACAGTGACCATGCTATTACAGTTAGAAGTAAAGAACACATTGTAATGGATTCTTGTGTTAGTAGTTGTCATTGTTAGCAGGAATGCTGCACTACATATATCTGACACCAGTCTGATACACAACATCTGCCGCTGTCCGTCACCTTAGATGTACCATTCTATACCAAGCACAATACTACCACTTGCAGTGATGTCTTGCTAGGAGTGGCAACTGCTTGACCAACACAATGAGCCAATGTCCTGCTGTAATTACGAGGTTGTCCAGTGCTTGTCATTCTGGGATGACATGACTGAAAGTAGACAGGCCTTTGTCACATATCACATGCATCCATGATTCAAGGGAGTGGGGATAATACCTATGTCGCATTCACCCATAAAGTGCCATTCCAATATCCTAAACACAGGATAACACCCTGACACCTAGAGGACAACTGCATTGTATGCTTATGCTAACCAGTGCTAGATGTGTAGCGTCCATAATCACAGCTGCTCACTGTAGATCCAACAATGGGGAGTATTGACATCTGTGCAGTGAGCAACACCTGGCTGAAGGCTCTGTAGTGCACTATAGCACTACCACCATATACCTCAGAACCAGACATGTGGGCCATAACACAGGTATGGACTGCTCCAGGTGGTAGTGTCCCCACATAAATAAAGGCCACTCACATGTACTGACGGTACTCCCACAAAAGGCATCACAGATGACTCAGGTGCAGGACACAGTGTCAAATGCTGCATTCTAGGATGTAACCCTCAGACACCACCATGCCCTCAGACCACCAACACACATCCATACATGTGGTAGGGCATATATTACACCACCATGTGACCCTTGACCAGCGGACTGTACCAAGCTGTACATCAACTTTGCAAAGTACTCATGTGCTGACACAGTTCATAGGTTCATAGGTTCATAGGTTCATACTAGGCTATCTGCCCGAGGGCATTTACAAGCCTAGCCCATAGTTTTGTGGCTTACGCCACCCCTTTAGTATGGGGAACTATACCCATTATTTTGCTGTGCCTCTGTTGAGCAGTGACACTGAGGTAATCCCTGGGGTATATCTGCGATCTCCCATCCATTGGTCAAGATTTCTCTTGAACAAGGCCAGCGAGGTGCTCTGCCTCACATATACCGGGATTTTATTCCACAGCATAGGGAGTCTTTGGGTGATGAATCTATCCCTCCAGCACGTCCTATTAATAGCCGTGTCGAGGTTTAAGTCTCCCGCCTTGTGGCTCTGACGGATCTAGATTTTTGAGGTGAAGCATATTCATCAAATCTGGGTTTGACATGGCCTTGTATGTTAGGCAAAGGTCACCTCTGAGCAAGCGGTAAGTGACTGAATAGAGCTGGAGTTCTTTCAGTCGGGCAGCATAGGACAGATGTTTGAGACCCTTTATCCTTTTGGTGAGGAACTTTGTGGCCTCTCCAGCTGCTGCAAGTGTCGGGTCAGATACATTCGAATGGGGCATTGTACTCAATCATTGGTCTGATGAGTGATGAGTATAGGGAGACTATGACCTCCCTTGATCTAGATGAGAATCCCTTCATGATAAGGTGGGCAATGTAGAAGGTCTTCCTAACTACTTTAGCTACATGGGTGTCGAATGACAGACTACTATCAACCTGGGTCCCCAGGTCCCTGATAACTTCTTCTGTACTCAGTGGATTGCCACCTATTTGGTAGCTAGGGTAACCTTGTTTTTCCCGAAGGGTATGACTATGCATTTTTGGCATTTAACTTAGGCCATGGCTCTGGCACCAGTTATCCGTTTCTGTGAGACCCTTCTGAAGGATATCTGTGTCAGATGTGTTTTCTACTATGGCGCCCAGTTTGCAGTCATCTGCAAACTTTGTCAGCCATAACCCTCCTGTGTTTGCTTGTACTTAAAAGTAGATGCCAAACAAGAGTGGGCCCAGGACTGAGCCCTGTGGTACACCACTTGTGACAGGCTTTGAGTCTGACATGGCGCCAGCAACTCTGACCCTGTGGGTTCTGTCACTCAGCCAGTTTGCAACCCATCTTGTGATGTATGGGTTAACATTTAAGCTGATGAGTTTTCAATGATACCAGAGTGGGGTATTGTATCAAAGGCCTTCACCAGATCGAGGTAGGCTGTATGGACTGCCTTTCCTCATCAATGGCTTTGGTGACTGTTTCAAAAGTCAACCAAGTTTAGAAGGCATGATCTGCCTTTGACAAAGCCAAACTGGGATGGATCCAAAGTCTGCAAATTCCCTATGTCTTTATTTATGAGGTCCATTATGATCCTCTCCATGGCTTTGCAGATAAGGCTTGTCAAGCTAATGGGCCGGTAATTTCCAGGGTCGGTGGAGGCACCGCCTTTGTGAAGTGGGACCACAGTTGCAGTGCACCACTCCTGGGTACGTATCCAGAGGTAAGACTATGATTAAACAGCTGTCCTAGCTGTGGGTTTAATTCCTCGTTGAGTTCGTGGAGCACACAGCCGGGGACACCATCAGGTCCCATGGATGCTGTGTTTTTGCTTGGAGAGCAGTTCTCACTTGGGCGTTGGAGATGTTTGGGTGGCGGCAATGCTCTGGTATAAATATCTCACGATCTTGGGAGCTATGGAGGCAGAAGTTTGCACTGAACCTGTCAGCCAGTATGTTGGCAATGTCTGTAGGATCAGTAATCTTCACATCATTTTGAACTAGTTCTGAGCATATCTGGGAGTTTCCTCCCAGGTTTCTAACATAGCTAAAGAAGGCCTTATGATTGTCTTTTGAGTCTTTAGCTATTTTTCTCTCAAAATTTGCTTTGGATGATATTATGAGAGCTCTTAGTTTTTTACTTATAGTGATCAAGGGTGTCTTACCTTTTAAGGATTTTGCTCTATCTTGTAGTAGCTTCCTCCTTTGTTGTAGAGTTTGTTTATGGCTGGGGTCCACCAGGGTGGACGCTTGCCTTTGGTACAAAGAGTCTTTGTTTTGCTTGGGATTGCCTTATCCATGCAGTCCTGCAGGTGCTGGTAGAAGGCATTTGTAAGTGATTCAGCGGCTTGAGTACTGTTTTCCGTCGGCTCGGGGGCCTTAAAGGAGACCACACTAGTCTTTAGAAGTGTGAAGTCGGCTTTCGAGAAGTTCTTTACTGTGGTCTTTTTTATTTCAGGTGGGGGTGGGATGAGGACCTCCAGCGAGATCCAGCAGAGAGAGAGAGTTGCATCATGTGTTATGCAATGCAATGATTCCACTGTCTGTAACCAGGTCAGCTGTACACATACCGGGGCCCTCTGTTATTTACAGCATTACCAGATGACTGTTGCTGTACACCAGTAAACACCCTCATGTTTATATATGACATACATGTACCTGCCCTGGATATGTACATGCCACACACATACAACATATATGTAAAGAGCATAGCTGTTGTTGTCCTTTGTGCAGACAGGTGGCTATAGCCATTACATACATGCACATGGAATGTAGGTTCATGGCTGCTGAATGCTAACAGTACTTAAGGTGTGATATCAATGTTGACAGAGGTAACATTCCCTCTGTACTGGTCACCCATTATACCTGTCATATCATACAACAGTCCATATGTCATGTACGTCATTACACATGTCCACCAATTGCAATGCCTACAAACATGCCCAAATGACAGGATTGTAGGACCTACACACATGTACATGTAGTGGTGTGTGTTCAGATACCATGCGTGTGCAGTTGCTGATGTATGCAGGTGACATGTATCTTAGTACATCATGCAGTTGCAATGCAGCCTCAACATTGCCAACTGTATATGGTGATATGCTGAAAGTACAGAAAAATGTGCCTCAAGTATGGACAGATGTGTGGACATAACTATGTGGTGGGACATCTTTGCAGATGGATGTTTGCTGAGGACAGCTCACAGGTGTGTCACAAGTGGTCCTACAATAACCTGTGTAACTGGTATTCAATGGTTTCGTTAATTGAAGGGCAACACACACAACATAGACAGAGGTCAGGATGACACCAAAGGTAAATCACTTGACACCTGTAACAGTTAAGACCTCCCATGTATATATATCAGCACAGTTGCCAAAGAAAGCATCAGTACACTTTGTAACACATGCAAAACTGCTGTACATCTGTCATATATATCATGAGATAGGCAGGTGTTTGATTCACAGTACTGGCATGTGTGGTTGCGTGTGTGTCCATATATGTCACGTATGGTGGGGGATACATCTCAATTGTTACTCACTCTCCTGTACACTGTTGTAGACATCTGTACAGACTGCAATGTAGAAAGCAGGACATAGGCAGGGGTGTGTATCTCACACATGTGAGGTATCTGTATGTACATGACATAGGTGTACTCAGTAGTGAATGCCACAGTGTGTGTGTGTGTGTGTGTGTGTGTGTGTGTGTGTGTGTGTGTGTGTGTGTGTGTGTGTGTGTATGGCTGTCTGGTCCCTGGAGTGAGGATGCATGTTACCATAGTGAACTTATAAGACCACTCCCCCCATCCAGGCGATGCAATCTACTATCCATGCTGATGTCCCCGATCTTAGGCTATACTGACTACTTGTACATGTGTATTCTCTGTGGCGTGTCATGTAGGTGCACAGTACTGTAATGATGATTTGTACATAGGCAGGGGTCCTCACCTCAACAGTAGCATCCATGCGTGTGAGTGTGTGTTACTGTGTCGGTGAATCCGTGAGAGTGTGGGTGTGTTACTGTGTCACTGAATACGTGTTTCAATACCTGTGTGTGTGGGTGCAGTTGTGTGTTTGCATCCTGTCATGGGAATGTGTATTATTGCTTCCCAATGAGGCATCACACTTCCTACTGGCCTCTATCCTTGTCATCAGCTAGACCGCTCTCTTACCTCACGCTTCCATGTAACTGTACCTGTGATGTCACCCAGTATGGATGTCATGTCTGTAGCCACAGTAGCTTAATACACAGCTATCATGCTCTTGGATCAGTAGACGTATTTAGAACATGGGACATTCTAACTGTGATGTGGAAGCTACAAGGTGCATGCTGGTATTTTCATACATACCTGTGAATAGTCCACATTTACATATGGGACACTAACTGCAAACACTGATATCCACCGGCACATGCAATTAGACCTGAAGGAGGAAAGCAGAACATCATGACCAGCATGCAGTTACTGTTGTTACACAAGACACATACTGTTAATAGTACGAAATGCATTGTTCACCTGTACTACATGGTATGTCTGCTGCCTGTCAACAGTACACAACAATTGTAATCTACACTTATCTTCCTAGTCTGTTCACCCTGTGCATCAGACTATATGAGCATGTCCCTGGACCGATGGTGTGGATGCCAGGGATGCGGAAGAGGCATCATCATATGCACAGGGTGATAATGTTTGCCAGAGGCCTAGGCTGCACCATTGGATGACATCATGTGTGTGGGTTAGGGCCTTTGATCCAATTGGACATGTGTGGATGTTATGCATGTATGTGTTGCGGTGGCCTACATATGTTTCCAGTGTGTCAGTGTATGTATGCATGCAGTTCTGGCATGTGTCTGGCCTACACAGAGGTATTATTGACAGCTGCGGACTATACAGGCCAGGTTTTACAGTTCATGGTGTCCGGCCACAGGCATGTGACCTGTGCCTGCCAGGGGCCGCACTGGTACTACCAGACAGAGGTTCAAATTGGGTACTGTCTAATGACACATGTCCACTGGAACCATGTCCCTGTTGGGACCATCCAGGGCCACGTGCACTTGGCCTGCTGTGTCGTGGTGTGGACAGCACAGCACCAGCTGCACTGCTGCTGCTATCACCACTATGGGAGTGGGCATGTGAGGCAGCTCGTTCACATAGACCTGAAACAGGTGATGTAGCAGGCCTACGTCCATGTGCCTGATGCCTCACTCCTACCAGATGTTCCAACACAGACAGCTCACTCTCGCGGATTGTCATGCCACGGTCAAGGACTCCAACCTTGTCACCCAATCATCTATCCAAAGCTTCAGCAATCTGCTGTTGAGCATTTACCATTTCCTGGATGTTGTTGTTTAAAGAACAAACAGCAGACCTCTGAAGCCTCTGATCTTCTCTGTTGTGCCATTCAGCACATGCCTGTGCCTCCATTACAGCCTTTAACATGCGTCTGGTGACATCAGCTGCTGCGCTCTGTCTTGCAGGGGCATATTGGCCAGAGGTCCTCCTATGAGCAGCACTGGCCACTTGCCTGGGTGGGGCATCACCAGTCAGTTGGCTGACACCATGGTGTGCAGGCACACCTTCCATAGCCTCCACACTTTCCTGTTCCAAGCTACCACTAACCAACTGTCCTTCTTCTATGGCCACTGGTGATGAGGTATGTGTAGGCATGAGAACTGTGTGTGGGGGATATAGGAGGAATGGCAACCAATGGCACAGATTCAGCCCCTGACAACCCTGCCTGTGCCTCAATCATGTGTTCATCATCACTGCTAGAGTCTGTGGGGACACTAACATCAGATGGACCGCAGGAGGGGAATGCACCTACATCACCTGTGAGAGGCAGACAAGAACTGTACATTACAATCTATACAATAGACACAGACACACACACACCGACACACATACACACAGACACACAGACACACACACACACACACACACACACACACACACACACACACACACACACACACACACAGACACACAGACACACACACACACACAGATACAGACACACACATACACAGACACAGAGACACACACGCATACACACACACACACACACACACACACACACACACACACACACACACACAGACACACACAACACACACACAGACACACATACATGCTATGGCACCCAACATGCATGTGATATGACAGAAAGCATGCAACATGGATGTGATACGGCAGATGGCATGCAGCACAGACAATAATAATGGTAGTTATCATACATCCCTGGGTTGCACACAACAGCATGCATGTGTCATAGCAAAAGGCATGCAAATTACACAATCATAGTAGTAGTTAGCATACATCCCTGTGTTACACCATGTAGACCAGCACAGGTTAACAGTACACCTGCCTGATGTGTGGCATATGACCTTGACAATCACATGTAGTATAACATGTGATCTGCTGACATGTGCAATGACATGCATACATGTTTAACACAATGGTATCCTGTCAAATATACAGTGGGGTAATGGTGTCCCAATGCAGTGTTGTCTGTCCGCCCTACAGATATACTGCACATTTAGCTGATGTGCATGGCCATTGCAGGGAATCATGAGGCATCTCTATTGCTATACAGTGTGAGTTACAGACACAGTTCATAGCCATGACTGTGTTCAGATACAATACATAAATACTGTGGAATGTGACCCACGTCACTGAGGTGTATACACATTAAACCATAATGTGGAATGTGTGACACAGGTCACTGAAGGGTATACAGATGTCACCCTTGCACATCTGCAACCATAATGCTGCTGCCTGGCAACTATGGCCAGATATTTCAAACTCGCTGATACACCATGTCCCACATGACATCTGTGTACCACATACACACACACATGAGGAGCAAGGATGACACTGATGTCCAACACCAGCAAGGTGAATGTACTGTATCTGTGGGCTGATGTGGATACTGTACAGGTGACTGCTGTCATGTCGTGACACACTCAAGATGTTCAACACATCTTATGTGGTGGATTGATGTCACGCCTACACAAGATGTGCATAGGCCTGTAGGATGTCTAGTGTTCCACATCTGCAATATAATCATTACACAAAGGCCATAGTTGGACCATGTGGAGCCAATGTATGACAGGGTGTACACACAAGCACATCACATCTACTGTGTGTGTGTTGCTTCCTGTCTCTGGCCATCCTCCATGGCCATGTGTGTACATGTGTTGGCCAAATTATTGTGACGGGTATCTATTTTACATGTCTGGGTTGTCCCATATGACATACACCCATAGATGTCATATGCTCCACTGATGACAGGGTTATGCAGACAAAGGGTGGTATGTTTGATATGTGGGATATGTTTTTTCAGGATAGTTAGGCAGTGTTACATCCAGCCCACTAGATGTCATGGACATGTCAGATAGCACATCACATTGTGTGACATTCATAGCAGGGCTATAATCCACACCAGTGAATCATGTGGGCTGGCCATACTCTAGCTCACTGTGTAGTACTGTTTGTATTCCCCACATGTGTAGTTCTGATCTGTAGTGCATGTCCCTACAGTAAACTGCACCTCCACCGTTGTATGCACAGCTGTCCACACATCTGGCAATGACAGTTTGTGAGGTTTCATGTCGGTGTTTCACATAGTTTGCAAGTATTGCACATGGGTAGCCATTGTGATGCATTGCAGGTCCAACTTGTATATTGTGACAGGACCATACATTATGTGTACATGTGGTAAATGGCCACATGGCAGATAGATCTGTGCATTAACATGCCTGATAAATAATAACAGTCTCACCTGCAATGGGCTGCTGTCGCAGCGGAACGCCAGAGGTGCCTACATAGGAGTAACACAGCAATATGATCATTATCCATGATAGCTACAGAGTCCAATGTGCATGTTAATACATACACCAGTACAATAGACTATACTATGGAGTATGCACATGTGTGCATACACAGAGTAGCATACTATAGTATGCGGCATGTGTGTATACATGCCTTGCATATGATGTTATATTACATATTGTACAGTGACACATGTCACTATATGGAATATAGTTGTTGTAGGTGCAGTAGTGACTTACCAGACAACTCCAGGCTTGGTGGTTAAGAGACATCCACCTCCACGATATTGGCTAAGGCTTGTGGATGTTGCTCTGCAGGTGTCCCCAGGTTGGCCAGTAGCTCCTCGGTACACATGAGTGGGGGCTGGGTTGGTGGCCCACCACCTGTTGCACCTTGTTCCCTGACAATTGCATTTGCATGCTATTTTGCCCGTCTAATGATGTCTGTACAGTGTCTGAGCACCTGCTAGTATGTGTAGTTGTGGCCACCCACATCATTAACCCTCCTGCAAAGTTCCTTCCACAGGGCATCCCACTGCTATGCATCCTGTGGCACATGGCTGAACAGGACATCATGATTGTCATGTAGGTATGGGATGAGGGCCTCATCCTCCAAGCGGGTATAAGGAGGTACCCTTGCACGCGGCATACCTGGAAGACATAATGATGGAGACAGGTTACAGTAACTCACAGAGACATACAGAGCTACAGCTAAACATACATGTGTATCACATTTATTATGATTTAATAGTTGCCTTTGCAAATCTACATGACACTGACACCACTGTAATGTTTGTGTCACACACATCTGACACACAATGTTGATTGGATATTATCACCATATATGTGTGTGTGTCACCTGATTTCATTGCTCATACTCCATGTGGATGCTGTCTTGATGTGGGCATGTCTGTTTGCCTGTACTGGTGTTCGTATCTATCAGCACATGGCCAGATGTGTCCACATTAATGCAGTGGATCATGATGCTGTGTATATGTCACATATAAAGACTTACACTGCCTTAATGGACATGACCTGTGACCCTGCAGACTTGCTCATGGAAGGTTTTACATGTATGTGTTTTGCCATATACATCTACACAGCACTGTATAGCAGTTCAACATCCTGCCATGTACCACCTGTGTTGCACATGTGATACACATAGGACACTGGCTAGCTTGATGGTATTTGCAGGGATGGATATCAACTATAGAATGTACAGTCAAAGTCAACTAGTAGGCTATATGCCCTGGGCCATGTATGAATCTAGGATGAAAGGTTACCTAGCTGTAGCTGACAGGTGGGTTTCTGGGGCCAGGTGGAGCAATGGCACATAACAGATCCACAGGGTTAATGATACATTTACCATGCGGTCATCACACCATGTCTGAGAGGGGGGCAATGTGCAGCTTTGCTAGACAGGAATGCATAGTATGGCAGGAGTATGTAAAGTGTATGAGACAAGGATCTGTCCAGCATGTGGTGATCCTAGTACTAGGAAGGTGGATGTCCATGAAGTAAGTGTTTGAGATCAGGGTGTGTACGTGTAGCATGTCCAACATCATTGGGTTAGACATGGCTTTATTCAGGGTAGGCATCATGCTACATAGTGGAGATGGGGATTGGGAAGGCTGGTGTAGGCCATCTGAACATGGCCAATACCCCTTTAAGGAAATATGTGATCTGATATGGGGTCACTTGAGTGTTGAGTATGGCTGGACGGACAATGATCTCTATATTCATGGATGACACCCTGACATTATTAGGGTTGCCACATATGACTACCTGACAGGTGTGGTGACGTAACTATCACAGGAAAGACAACTGCCCAGCTGCATCCCTTACACACAGTGTCCATTTTGTTTACCACTGCCTAGGTGGTAGTTAATGGGTACAGGGTTATTAACATAGCGGTGACAATGCAATATGTAGCTGTTAGATTGTGGCCATATGTCACACACCTCACCCACAAAGCCCCTTCTGTATGTTGTCCACAACACTCTGAGTCAGCTATTGCTCCTAGGTCTTAGTCATTTGCATACTTCAATAGGCAGATGCCTTCTGTTAGTCTGTGTGGTATAGACTACAATGAGGGGGAGTACAATGAATTAACCCTGTCTTACTGTAGCTGGTACTGGTGTGATGTGCATGTATTATTCAGACACCTTCTGTAGTGTTGGTTCTGCTAGCAGTCCTGTTGCAAAACACTCCTGTGACATAGGAATGTACATCTATTATACTGAGTGTAGGTGGAACACAGTATGGGTGATGATGTCCTATGACCTGGCAAGGTTATGATATGCAGTGTGAAATCAACCTTACTGTCATCTACATCTGTACTGCTGACATCAAATAAGTTGATCAAGGTTCATGGCCTTTCAGACCAGACTCAGCAGGGTAGTAGTGCAGTACTTCCCATTATCAGTGGTGTCTCCCCCTTTGTGGGTTGTGATACCTGTTAGTGTGCACCATTCAGTGTGTACACAGCCTGACATGAGCCTATGTTTTACATGTTGTGTATGTGGAGAGCAACTTGTTTTGCCATATGTGTATGATGCAACCTGGGATGTGGACAGGTCCCATGCAGCCTGAGTGCAGCTTGTACCTGCAGAGTTGTGGTTACAGGGGCTCCGTAGTGTACATGGATATATGATTGTGTACCTGTTGGGGGGGACAGTGTGTTTAGGCTATCCAAGACCCTATCTGGATTGCTTATTCATGCTCAGCACTTGTTCAGAACTTGTAATCACTACGTAAGCTACTAATTACTATAGCACTCAATCTTCCTCATTACCTAGATGTAAACAGTTTTTGTATGTACGTCTCTCACTTGCTTAGAGTAAAACAGCTCTTGTACTCACTTTCCTCACTTATCTAGGGGAAAATAGTTTTCTATTCAGGCATGTCCAAGGGTCAGCTCCCAGTATTCTCTCCTGTCTATCTGATGAAGCTGGACATCTTGAGGCAATGTAGAAATTGCCTCATGTACACAGACAACCCTCTCCACCTACCACCCAACACTACAACCTGTGAGAGATGCACTTATCTAGCCAAACTGGAGGTAAAGCTCTCTACAACCAAGACTGACCCTGACAGTCATGTGGAGAAGGTAAACATTTGCACCACACCACACTCATCACATAGTCTCACTAAATCTACACTACCATAATCCACACATAGTAACACAAAATCATTCACGGAGGCTCTCAATAATAATCTGTCTAAGCAACAGAGACCTCCAAAGTGGAAATGCAAGCAGCCTCCATCCCCCAACACAGCCCCAATGGCACATAGCTCACAGACTCAGTGTGCCACTCAACCACAGCGAGTAAGGCAAATCAATGTACCCAACACACTAGTCATAGGTGACTCTGTAGTCAGGCACACTGATGTCCCACTCACCAGGCTAAACAAGGAGAAGGTTACTGTCAGCTGCCTGTTGGGTACCAGGATCTGCCACATAACCCACACACTCAGGTCACTCCACAACAAGTACAAATATGACTCTGTCATTGTCCATGTTGGTGTGAATGACCTGAGACGTACCTCTCTGGACTACATGAAAAGAGACATGGAAGAGCTCTCCGATCTTGTAACCCAGGCATGTATGACCCTAGCCCTGAGAAGCATTCTGCCATCACCCAGAATGATACTGCAGTACGAGGACAAAATGATTGACTTCAACAATTGGCTAAGCTCCTGGTGTCATTCTAAGGGGATCCAGTATCTGTCTGCTTGGGATGACATGGTCGACAGACCATGATGCTTTGCCACAGATAGCCTGCACCTGTTGCCCCTGGGATTCTGGATACTGGCTAAGGCTCTTGCTGCAGCTTTAGTGCCTTCTTTAAGCAAGGTTCAAATAACATATTCACCACCATAACAGGAATAGGTAAGCACAAACTGAGGATAATGCTACTCAATGCTGGAAGTCTAAATCTCAAAATGCACTCACTCGTGGCACTCCTTGTAATGGAGAACATCGATATCTGTGCAGTGACTGAGACCTGGTTCAAGGCTCCAGAGAGCACCCCTGCACTACCAGGCTATAACTCATAGCACACTTTTCGGCCATGTAACCTGGACCGGAACACCCAAGGTGGAGGTGTGTCCATATTCATTAAGGATATCCACCCCTCCAGGCTAGTTGCTTAGCACACTGCATCTGAGGTTATCCAAGTGCAACTACCTCTGGGCTAAACTGCAATACAACTCATAGCTTGCTACAGATCCCCACCATGCCCCAAAATTCCCACTCCTCTTTTCTTGATGTACTGGAAATTGTTCAACCAAACACCCTACTAATGAGCAACTTCACCTACCCCACCATTAACTGGGAAAACTACTCGTGTACCAACTCATTAGCTCAACGCTTTCTGGAATTCATAAACTCCAATGCCCTGGATCAACTTACCACACATCCACCGGGGGCAACAATATCCTAAACCTAGGTATTACCAACATGAGTGACCGGTGTTCCACACCTGAAGTCAACTCCTCGTTGGTCCGATCTGACCATAAGCTAAACATCCTTGATATCCACATCCCGCCCCCATCCCCTACAGTATAATATTTCTACAAAGCCAACTTCATGCTTCTTAAGACAGAAGTGTTGAACTTAATGACACCCATGCAGATGGACAATACAGTTACAACTGCTGAATCCTACACAAATGCACTCTATAAGCACTTACACGAGTGCATGGATCATGCTATCCCAAACAGAATTAAGATGCTATCCTCCAAATTAAGGAAGCCAATCTGATGGTCCCCTGCTATAAACAAACTGTACAACAGAAGGAAGACACTTTTGTAAAAGAGAGTACAATCCCATGAGTGAAGGAGCTCCCTGATCATCCTTAGTAAGAAGCTGAGATCCCTTATAAGATCCTTATAAGATCCTCCAAAGCTAGCTACAGAAACAAAACCACCACTAATTCCAAGGACAGCCACAAAGCATTTTATAGCTATGTCAAATATCTCGATGTCAACACCCAGATCTGCTCTGAGTTACAGCACAAAGGCACGAACATTACAGAACCAACTGATATTGCCAACATCCTGGCAGATAGGTTCAGTGCTACCTTTCCCCCCTCTCACCCCCTAAAGGGCCTATATCTATACAGGAAGAATGCAGAGTCCCTGTAATCACAACTACGCAGGTAAAAGCTGCACTTTCTAAAGCCAGTATCACAGCATCCATGGGACCAGACAACATCCCAGGCTGCGTTTTACATGAACTTCAGAACAGACTGGCTCCCCAACTATGCACCATGTTCAATAATAGCCTCATATCAGGCTTTGTGCCCCCTGAATGGCACACAGCAACAGTTATCTCAATCCACAAAGGTGGTGCCACAATGGATCACGGGACCTATTGCCCTATAGGCTTGACTAGCCTAGTCTGCAAGGCTATGGAGCACATCATCATGGATCTCAGTCAGAGATATTGGGCACCTCCCAGTTTGGCTTTGTTAAGGGCAGACCATGTCTCCTAAACCTGGTGGACTTCTTTGAGACAGTTACCAAAGCATTAGATGAGGGTAAGGAGGTCTACACAGCCTACCTTAATCTCTCAAAGGCTTTCAACACCATTCCCCATTCTGGTATTATTGACATACCCATCCACCTGAACATTAACCCCTACGTCATGAGATGATTTGCAAAGTGGCTCATGGACAGAACCCACACAGTGGAAGTTGCATACCCTAGGTCCGACTGTAAACCAGTTACAAGTGGCATCCCCCAGGGCTCAGTCCTAGGACCCCTCATGTTCGGTATATACTTCTCTGAGGTACAGGCAAGCACAGGAGGATTTTGGCTGAAAAGGTTTGCAGACGACTGCAAACTAGGGGCCATAATTGTTTCCCCAGCTAATACAGACACCCTCCAGAAGGGTCGCACTGAGACGAATACCTGGTGTCAATATCATGGCCTTAAGCTGAATGCCAAAAAGTGCATAGTCATCCCCTTTGGCTAAAACTAATTATCCGCGGACTACCACATAGGTGCTAGTCCCCTACATACAGAAAAGGTAATAAGGGATCTGGGAACCCAAATAGATAGCAATCTCTCCTTGGATAACCATAATGCCAAGGTGGTTAAAGTATCCTTCTACGTGGCCCCTCTAATCTCAAATGGGTTTGCATCCAGAACAAAGGAGGCCACTGTGCTTCTCTGCTCATGACTTATTAGAACCATTAAAAGATACAACACCCCATTTGGGATGTACCTTATAAGACAACTGCAACTGCTTGGAAGACCACAACAGTACCACACCAAGAGGATTACTGACCTCAAACAGATAACCTATGCAGCCCAACTAAAGAAACTCCAGCTGTACTCAGTTATATACCGTGTACTCACAGGTGATCTCTGCTTGACATACAAGGCCCATGTCCAACCCAGTATTGCTGGATATGCTCCACCTAAATAAAAGCCCCTGAGAGCCACATGCTCTAGGGATATACACCTAACCACAACAATAACTAGGATGTACTGGAGGGATAGATTCCTGACCTGGAGACTCCCCATGCTTTGGAACATGATTCCAACGTACATCAGGCAGGGCCCCCTCACTAGCACTCTTCAAGAGAAACATTGACGGGTGGATGGGAGACAGGCATGTACTCTGGGGATCACAGCAGTGGCTCTGCTGGACAGAGGCACTGGGAACTAATGGCTCTGCTGTTCAGAGGCACAGGGAACTAACCTAAGGGGGTGGCGGAAGCCAACACACTCTAGCTAGGCTTATAAATTCCCTTGGGCAGACAGCCTAGTACCTACCTTTGAACTTATTACATATCTTATGTGCATGGATAGTTAACTAGCTCTTCCATTTTACTTTGCTATCATGCTGATAAACTGTCGGGTGACTACAAGTCATATGTATCCTGTTATTGTGTATTGTAAATGCCAATAGACATAACTAATGTTTGCCCAGCATAACCGTAATGCTATGTAAAATGTATTACATATCTGCCTACAATATTGTACATTACACAGTTATTGGCACAATATCCCACAATGCAAATCATAATTGCACAGTAGGCCAACCTTCGACATGTTATTCTCAGTAATACACCCATACATATGCCTACTGTTACAATATATCAGCATATACTATCCCCTGTTATAGCACATACTTCTTGGACCAGCCCTGCACTGACAACGGCTGGTGAGGAATTGCTGGGTTCAAAGCCCTTATATAGCATCCCTTGTTCGTATGCAGTGCTTGCCTTGTGACCTACTGCAGTACATACATAAATGCTACAAGCGTTACTATGCTCAACAGTACATCACTACAAGATAACTGTTTCCACTATATACATTGCGTACACTTTAAATATTACAGAACAGGTACTGCATACACAGACATACTGAGTGTTCTACATACCTTATTAGTAACCCGAGGTGTTGTTGACTGTTATTTCAATCCTCTTTGTAATGTTCTGCTGGTCTATACAGATGGTTTGAATGTGTGATAAGCCATCCTTTTATTGTTAAATGTAACATGTGTTATCCTGACCACCAGTTAGTGTTCCAAAGTAGTTAATTAGATGCACATCAGCTGTGCAGCTACTCCATTAGCCAATACCATGGCAACAGTGGTGTATAATTGAGTACTCCACTTGGGCGTTGTCCCTTTGCCTTACTTTCAAGGAAGACGGCCTGGATGTCTTATTTGTGATGTATTTCAACAGCTATATGGAGACAGACAGAGATATATTAGCTTCATGACTCCCGTGGATTGTGTGTAATGGCTAGAAGATGTTCTACATGTGAGTACAGCTGTTATATTACAGAACATTGCTACTTATGCAGGGTTTGTTTGTACCTGATACTTCTGCAGATACTTCAGTCTGGCAAGGATGTTTGGGCTCCTCAACGCTGTATGGCTATGCATGAAATGTTAGGTGGTTTACAGTGTGCTCACCAGACATCTTTGGTTTGGTGTACATGTGTATCATACTGTGCTGTTAATCAGTAATTGGTAACACTTCCTGGTGTACACACAACCCTCTGAAACAGGATTAGTGCAAACAAACCCTGTAACATCAGCATCTGTTCCATTGTACAACAGCAACTATTTCACACAGGGCCATGTTAGTGTGTATCTGACAAGGTATGTTAAGGCTTCTGCAGATGTCGTACAGTGAGTGAATGATTTGTGATGTTATTACAGTTTGTATTGTAATTGGTTTGGGTGTGGGGGAGATGTTGGTGGGTGTACATAGCAGATGCAGGTGTGTAGGAACTGCTTTTATACATAATCAATATGAGTGTGAGGGTTCCTTCCCTATTTGAACACCTATCCTTTAGTGGAATAATACTATGGTAATTGCAGGCTGATTCATTAAGGCACTGTTAAATGCTTCCTGTATAGCATGCAGGTGATGTTAGCCCTTGAATCCTTTCGTCGTTACATCGGAATGTAATAAAGTTTTGCTACATGAAAGCTGTTTGTGTATTTCTGTCATAGGTATTTGCAGTCTTTGGAGTTGTGTTGCTGACTGACCATCTTTGGCTAGGGTTGCCACCTTTTCAAATGGCCATAGTGGGACATTTTCGGGACACACATCAGATTTTACAGGCCGACACAAACCCACGGTCAGTACAAAGGATAGAATTTTCCTTTTTTGCCTAAATATAAGCTTATTCTTGTAGCAGTTTAGTTGCTTATCCCGTTTCTTGTAACATGTAGGTATTTTAGATACAGAAATAACTATTAGGTTCATAGGTTCATAGGTTCATACTAGGCTATCTGCCCGAGGGCATTTACAAGCCTAGCCCATCGTTTTGTGGCTTACGCCACCCCTTTAGTATGGGGAACTATACCCATTATTTTGCTGTGCCTCTGTCGAGCAGTGACACTGAGGTAATCCCTGGGGTATATCTGCGATCTCCCATCCATTGGTCAAGATTTCTCTTGAACAAGGCCAGCGAGGTGCTCTGCCTCACATGTACCGGGATTTTGTTCCACAGCATAGGGAGTCTTTGGGTGATGAATCTATCCCTCCAGCACGTCCTATTAATAGCCGTGTCAAGGTTTAAGTCTCCCTTGTGGCTCTGATGGATCTAGATTTTTGAGGTGAAGCATATTCATCAAATCTGGGTTTGACATGGCCTTGTATGTTAGGCAAAGGTCACCTCTGAGCAAGCGGTGGCGACTGAATAGAGCTGGAGTTCTTTCAGTCGGGCAGCATAGGACAAATTTTGAGACCCTTTATCCTTTTGGTGAGGAACTTTGTGGCCTCTCCAGCTGCTGCAAGTGTCGGGTCAGATACATTCGAATGGGGCATTGTACTCAATCATTGGTCTGATGAGTGATGAGTAAAGGGAGACTATGACCTCCCTTGATCTAGATGAGAATCCCTTCATGATAAGGTGGGCAATGTAGAAGGTCTTCCTAACTACTTTAGCTACATGGGTGTCGAATGACAGACTAGTATCAACCTGGGTCCCCAGGTCCCTGATAACTTCTTCTGTGCTCAGTGGATTGCCACCTATTTGGTAGCTAGGGGTAACCTTGTTTTTCCCGAAGGTATGAGTATGCATTTTTTGGCATTTAACTTTAGGCCGTGGCTCTGGCACCAGTTATCCATTTCTGTGAGACCCTTCTGAAGGATATCTGTGTCAGATGTGTTTTCTACTATGGCGCCCAGTTTGCAGTCATCTGCAAACTTTGTCAGCCATAACCCTCCTGTGTTTGCTTGTACTTCGGAAAAGTAGATGCCAAACAAGAGTGGGCCCAGGACTGAGCCCTGTGGGACACCACTTGTGACAGGCTTTGAGTCTGACATGGCGCCAGCAGCTCTGACCCTGTGGGTTCTGTCACTCAGCCAGTTTGCAACCCATCTTGTGATGTATGGGTTGACATTTAAGCTGATGAGTTTTTCAATGATACCCGAATGGGGTATTGTATCGAAGGCCTTAGCCAGATCGAGGTAGGCTGTATGGACTGCCTTTCCCTCATCAATGGCTTTGGTGACTGTTTCAAAAGTCAACCAAGTTTAAAAGGCATGATCTGCCTTTGACAAAGCCAAACTGGGTTGGATCCAAAGTCTGCAAATTCCTATGTCTTTATTTATGAGGTCCATTATGATCCTCTCCATGGCTTTGCAGATAAGGCTTGTCAAGCTAATGGGCGGTAATTTCCAGGGTCGGTGGAGGCACCGCCTTTGTGAAGTGGTACCACAGTTGCAGTGCGCCACTCCTGGACGTATCCAGAGGTAAGACTTTGATTAAACAGCTGTCCTAGCTGTGGGTTTAATTCCTCATTGAGTTCATGGAGCACACAGCCGGGGACACCATCAGGTCCCATGGATGCTGTGTTTTTGCTTTGGAGAGAGCAGTTCTCACTTGGGCTGGAGATGTTTGGGGGCTGCAATCGTTTGGTATAGATATCTCTCCTTTGGGGAGGGGAGTTTGCACTGAACCTGTCAGCCAGTATGTTGGCAATGTCTGTAGGATCAGTAATCTTCACATCATTTTGAACAAGCTCTGAGCATATCTGGGAGTTTCCTCCCAGGTTTCTAACATAGCTAAAGAAGGCCTTATGATTGTCTTTTGAGTCTTTAGCTATTTTCTCTCGAAATTTGCTTTGGATGATTTTATGAGAGCTCTTAGTTTTTACTTATAGTGATCAAGGGTGTCTTACCTTTTAAGGATTTTGCTCTATCTTGTAGTAGCTTCCTCCTTTTGTTGTAGAGTTTGTTTATGGCTGGGGTCCACCAGACTGGACGCTTGCCTTTGGTACAAAGAGTCTTTGTTTTGCTTGGGATTGCCTTATCCATGCAGTCCTGCAGGTGCTGGTAGAAGGCATTTGTAAGTGATTCAGCGGCTTGAGTACTGTTTTCCGCTGGCTCGGGACCTTAAAGGAGACCACACTAGTCTCTAGACGTGTGAAGTCGGCTTTGAGAAGTTCTTTACTGTGGTCTTTTTATTTCAGGTGGGGGTGGGATGAGGACCTCCAGCGAGATTAGTTTGTGGTCTGATCTCACCAGTGAGGGGTACACCTCCGGTGTTGAACATTGTGCTCCCATGTTCGTGATGATGAGATCAAGTATGTTATCTCCTCTTGTGGGGATGGTGACTAGTTGTTCCATGGCATTTGAGTTTATGAATTCCAGGAACTTTTGGGCTAGGGTGTTTGGGCTTGAGTAGTGTTCCCAGTCTATATTAGGGTAATTGAAGTCACCTAGTATGATGGTGTTTGGTGATACATTTATCCCTCTAGTGTTTTCAGGAAGGCCATGTGAAGTTCCTGAGTTTGTGAGGGTGGCCTGTAACATGCTACAATTTGCAGAGCAGTCTTGCCTATGGTTAATTGCACCTGGATGGTCTCCGATGCATCGTGCGTTGCCACCAGTCTTGAGGTGTGGGTGTCCTTGATGAATATGGATACCCTCCTTTCTTGGTATTGTCCAGATTTTGGGGCCGGAACGCATGATATGAGGTAAAACCTGATAGCTGGGGTGCTCTCAGGAGCCTTGAACCAGGTTTCTGTCACAGCACAGACATCGATGTTCTCCATACTGAGAAGGGCCTCGAGTGTGCATTTTGAGATTTAGACTTCTGGCATTGAGCAGCATTACCCTTAGTTTTTCCTTTTTGTGTTCTAGGGTGGTAGGTTTAGAATTTGAGCCTTGCCTAAAAAGGCACTATGGGGTGGCAAGAGCCTTTGCCAATATCCGAATCCCAGGGTGACAGGTGCAAGCCATCCCTTGGAAGCAGCGTGGCTTGTCCAGCATGTCATCCCAGGCAGACAGACACTGGATCCCCTTTGAATGACACCAGTGTTTAAGCCAATTGTTAAAGCTGATCATCTTATCTCTGTATTGTGGCATCATTCTTGGTGAAGGTAGGATACTGCTCAAGGTCAGGGTCATACCTGTCTGGGCTACATAATCAGAGAGCTCCTCAATGTCTCTTTTCATGTAGTCCAAGGAGGTACGTCTCAGGTCGTTTACACCAGCGTGGACAATGACTGAATCATATTTGTACCTGCTGTTGAGAGACCTGAGTGCTTGCGTTATGTGGTGGATTCTAGCGCCCGACAGGCAGCTTACTGTGACCTTCTCCTTACTCAGTCTGGTGAGCGGGACGTCAGTGTGTCTGACTATGGAGTCACCAATTACTAGTGTGTCTGGCATTGTGTTTGGCCTTAAGGGCTGTGACTGTTTGACACTCTGACTGTGAGGTCTATGTGTTGCAGGTGTTGTGTTCTGAGGTGGTGGTTGTTTGGGTGTCTGCTTTGGTGGCCTCTGCTGTTTTGGTAGATTTTTGATCAGAGCCTCCAGTATGTCTTTGTGTGTTTATGTGTATGATTTGAGGTTGTAATGGTAATATGTGAGACTGGGTCTATAGTGTGTGTGGTAACCTTCTCCTCCTGACTGGTCTTGCCAGTCCTATGTTGAGAGCTCAGCCTCCAGTTTGGCCGTATAGTTGCATCTCGCATGTATTTGTGTTTTGTGGGAGGAGGAGAGGGTTGTCTGTGTACATGAGGCAATTGTAACATTGCCTCAATATTCCCAGGTTCACCAGCTGAGCAGGAGAGGACACTAGCAACTGATCCTCGACATGCTAGAAGGAATAGACAAAAAACTTTAAAAAGATTCGGGACGTGGGTGACCGAGAAATGGGGGTTGCCTTTTGGGGTACTATCTATGACAAGAGTGCCGTATCAAGGTAATAAGTACTGTAGGAGCAAGTGCTACGTTTAACAGATAGAGAATAGTCTACTTGGAGTCAAGTAGAGATGATCTTTTAATTATAGGATACGCTGATTAGATCACTCGTCTAGTTCGAGCAAGGTAGTTTTAAGGAAAATTTGAAGAGTGGACTTTAGGTAGCCGAATAGTTTAAACCTGCTTAACCGGCTGCCCTAGTGTGCAACAGTAGCAACTCCGCTAAATCGGGCTAAATCGGGCTAAATCGCGCTAAAGCGTGCTTTATAGCAGGGGGCTGGAAAAGACAGGAAATGACCCAAATTGGCCAACAAACCACAAGTCACTGCCTAAACCACTCCTCTGAGGACAGATGAAGGAGTTATGGAAATGACCCCTAGTGGCCAATAAAACTACAGTTTCAAGTCAGTAACCACCTCTCCGGGGCAGGGAAGCTGCTCAATGTTAGTCACTCCCACTGATAAACACAGAGACCCTCCTTCAGCCCAAGCAAAATGGCCTCACAGAAACTTTCAAACAGTTCAGGAACAGCAAGCCTGTAACTGAACTTTTTAACTCTCAGAAAAGTGGGAAAAAGCAAGATTTTTTGTTTTGTTTTTACAGAGATAGCAGAGGTTCACAAGTAATATCAAGTTATAACAGTGCAGTAAATGACCCCACACAAGAGTGCTAGGTCAAGGACAGAAAATATGCAAGTTTTAAGAAAAAACGATTTAAAATTAAGTGCAAACAGGAAATTCAGCAAACAGCTTTTGGTTGTGCTCTAAATACAGCTACTAATACAGAAATCAAGTTTAACAAGCCAGAAAATGCTCAAGCTAGGCAGCTATGCAGAAAAACTTAGCAAATAAACAGAGAAAAATACTTAAAATCTCAAAGTGGCTCCCTTCTTCTCTCAGCGTTTTTCCTCTTGGAGGGTGCTTCACCAACAGCCAACAAGCCTGAAAAGACGCTCAAACCACGAGGCAACTAGGTTTTAAGAGAGGAAGATGAAGGAGTTATGGAAATGACCCCTAGTGGCCAATAAAACTACAGTTTCAAGTCAGTAACCACCTCTCCGGGCAGGAAGCTGCTCAATGTTAGTCACTGCCACTGATAAACACAGAGACCCTCCTTCAGCCCAAGCAAAAATGGCCTCACAGAAACTTTCAAACAGTTCAGGAACAGCAAGCCTGTAACTGAACTATTGTATGCAATACAATGGGACATTACATATGGGACATAATTATATCCTACAGTCTCAGGACATTTGCCTCGTTTAATATTTTTTGTCAGGACACAACCGCCCAAAGAGGGACTGTCCCTCGCAAAGTGGGACAGGTGGTAACCCTATCTTTGGCTCATGTCCATAGCATATATTTGTAATAGTGTATAGGCATATACTCTCCATATCCTTTGTTCATAAATTTGGTCGTGGCGGAATGTGTGATTGCTATGATCCATGTTATACTCATATATGAACACTTCAACCGCTATATATAGGATACTTACAGAATCCCGAACGCACAAAATTCCGATGCCCACAGTACAGGGCCCAGACTCCCATACCCCACATTACTGACAGCAACAGTCAAACTCGCGAAAGTGACACAAACATGAAACACACACACGCACACACAGACACACTGCTACCCACCACATCCAAACAAACCATCCTGCACTACGTATGAGCAGGTGGGCAAGCCCCCCTACATCCCCCATGTGGGTGGCTGTGCCCCCCACACTCCCCTACTTTAATATTCTACATCCGAGATCGCACAAACAGATGCACAAAGCAAACCCACACCCACACATTACAGTCCCCCAGGAACAAACACTACACTCAGAACACACACTTACACACACTACAGCCATCAGAAACACATTTACACACAGTAACCTACCTGAACGGCAACACCAGAAGCACTAACTAAATGTCCCTTAACATCGGGATTTTAAACCTCGCACTTCTGGTGTTTCAGTACTGAGGTCTTTCGGTCTTTAAGCCTCGTGATTACACACGTTGGTATGTCAAGCATTCGGTATTTGGTAGGTATCCCATTTATATGTACCTCCATGGTTATGTAGATGTTGTTAACCTATCTATATATCTATATATCTATATATATATATATATATATATATATATATATATATATATATATATATATATATCTATATATATATATATATATATATATATATATATATATATATATATATATATATATATCGACATATATCTCTCTCCCTCTATCTCTCTCTCTCTATATCTGTTGATTTATATATATATATATATATATATATATATATATATATATATATATTTATATATATATATATATATATATATAGCATACACCTTTCATTGGGTACATGGCAGTTTATCCTATTTCCATACATTCCTCCCTTTTGTGTTTTAACCTGTCAGAATATACAACTGCTGTTGGTACATCTCAGGTAGCTTAGTGGTAGGTTATTGTGAAGATTGAGTACATGGTTGCTTGTTCTAATCCTGGCAGTGGTCATTTTACCTCTCAGAGCAGGCACTGGTAGTGCAAGGGTGATTAACGCACATTTCAGCGGTTGTGTGTCCCAAATGTTTATTATTCTGTGGTATAGGGTTGGGAGGGTGGCCTAATAGGGTTGGGAGGGTGGCCTAATAGTTAAGGTGTTTGCCTTACAAACACAAGGTGCTGGGTTTGAGTCTCACAAGGGATAATTGGCTAGGCTTAAAATGGCTCGCAAGGGCAGTTAGCCTAGTACTAATCTATGAACCTATGAATCCTATGAATCCTATGAATACTACCTATATATGCAAGTTGTGGTTAAGGTATACTATGTAACATGTAAATCATCTCTGACTTTATTGGGATTTGAACCAGGACTGCACAGATATTATGCAAATGCTGTAGCCATTACACTATTGACATTAACGTTCCTTCTGCCTATTTCCTATGTCCATGAATCCTATGTGCAAGCTTGGCTACACAACAGGTGGAGCCACCCACACCCAGTGAGCTTCTTGAAATACCGACATGACACATGAATTGGGAGACTATACATTAACATCCTAACTACATTTGGCATAGCCCCTCACTGACACACTTCAGGGGAAACCTTGATGTGTGACTGGCTAACAGTATATACACCCCTGGGATCATGTGTCCCAGAAACATACAGCCAGGGTGTGGGGGAGCCACTCAAGTTTTATAGCTGCAAGACCTGTTGGGGAAATTGAATGCTGTTGTTTGTCATGTTAACATGCCCTTTTGAGATAACTATGTGCCCCTATCACCCTACAGCACCCCAGTCTTCAACAGCTTCCAGCAACTCTGCCTGGAATCACTTCATTGGCCATGCTTGACAGCGGCTCAGTTACTTCATCAATGGTGCAAGTAAAGCCACCACACTGTAGCTATGCTTCTAAATGCCCTTGGGCAGATAGTCTACTACCTATCTGTGAACATCTACAGTGCAGGCCATCTCCAACATCATATGTGATTATACAGAGATTTCTGATCACAATATACATTGTAAATTTGCCATGTAGTGAGACAACAGTTAAGTACAGCAATAGCATACAGACTACTGATACATAATCACTCCAAAAGCATATCTTGGAAGCTAGTGGACATGTATAGGTGTCAGGCTTTGTATTGCTTACCAGTAGGTTACCTACAGGAAAGATGGGACACAAGCACAGATGGAATACATGCCTGCAACAATGCCATACCAACTTGCATGTGTCAGACTAAAGTTTTGGAATGCTGGGCAAGGCTATTGGCACCCCCATGGTGCCATTTTTAGGCAGGTCTCTGAGGTGAATCTCACAATCTGCACAATAGCAGAACCAATGAGGGTTAGACTACTCAACACTAGGGGTAGTACTAACAACATGCACGCACTCACAGCACCCTCAGTATGGACAACATCTACATCTGTTCTGTGACAGGGACCTGTATAAGGCTCCTGTGAGCACACCGGCACTACCAGACTACAACCCATAACACACATTTCAGCCACTGAACATGGACTGGCACAGACATGGAGGGGGTGTATCCATATTCATCGGGGATACCTACACCTCCAAGTTAGTGGGGCAGCATGATACTTCTGTTATCATCCATTTGCAGCTAACATCAGCCACGACTACAATGCAAACTGTGAGCTACTGCAGATAACCCTCCATGACCCAGGAGCACCACTACAACTATCTGGAGACAGTGGTAAACATGACAGTCCTACCAGAAACCCTGTTATTGGTCAATGTTGGCTACCCTACACTTAACTGTATAATCTACTCAAGTATTCACTTCCAGATCCAGTACTTCCTGGGATTTATCACCTCATATGGCCTGTATCATTTGGTAGACACACTAATGAGAGGTGAAAATATACTAGAAGTGGTAATCACTGACATGTGCAACAGGTGCACAACAGCAGTGGTAAACCGGTCACTGTTTAGATCTGACCATGAACTATTCACTGATGATTTCCACTCCCAACCATCACCCCACCCAAGGAACACACAGTGAATACCTATCCTACAGCTAAATTCACAGTACTAATGACAGAGGTGGGAGGGTTCACAGCCCCCATGCTCAGGGATGACACTGCTCAAGATACAGACAGAATTACGAATGCACTCTATAAGCACCTACAAAGATGTATGGGTTGTGCCATCAATGGTAAACCAGGACTCACTTATCCTACACAAGGACACCAGTCTGCTGAACCCCTGCATTATACAGGCTATACAACAGAAGTAGGAAAGTAGTCCAGAACAACAGCAAATCCCAAGACATGCAGACGTCCATGACCAGTATTAGCAAGATACTCATGTTACTCATGTAATCATCCAAGGCTGACATTGACAGGTAAATAGGCATGGATTCAGAATATGACCACAAAGGCTTCTTTGGCTATGTCAAGGATGTAAGCAGTAACACACAGATTTGCACTGTGCTGTTGCAATATTGCACTGAATATACTGACCCTACTGATATCACCAACACACTTGGTGATACATTCAGAGCAAGCTTCACCCCCTACTGGGTCCACAACAATACCCAAAATGTACAGTATCCCAGACATGTGAGACATGCAGGTGGTAATGGCCCTTCCAAATGGCATGACAGAGCATCAGTGGAGGCAGATGGTGTCCCAGACTTCATCCTGCAGACACTACAAGACAAAGTGATCCCCGCCTAATATAGCAATTCAGCATCAGCCTCTACACAGGCTACATGGCCATTCACTGGTGCATGGCAACAGCTATTCCACTCCACCAAGGTGATGACATAACTGACCATGGTAACTACCACCACATAAGCCTGAGTAGCCTGATCTGCATGGCTATGGAGCACATCCTCATGGCACTCATTAACATAGACAATGGTAACCTCCAGACACTTGACCCAACCCAGGTCAGCTTGATTGAGTGCAGATCATACCTACTGAATCAGTTTGACATCTTACAGTCACCTAGACTTTAGATGTGGGGTGTGGTAGTTCACACATACTACCTGGACCTCGCCAAGGGTTTTGACATCATTCCCCACTCAGGTATTATTTCTACACTCACCAGCCAGTACATACACCCATACATCACAGGTTGGTTTGCCAACAGGGTTACACACACAACCCACATGGTAAGCCTAGTAGCCTCCAGGTCCAACTCTTGACCAGTCACAACTGGTGTCCCACAGGACTTAGTCCTGGGACCCTTACTATTTGCCATATACTTCTCATAGGTACGTGCTAACACAGGTGGACTACAGCAGGCCATGTTTGGTGATTACTGCAGACTGGGAGCCATAACTGACAGTCCAACTGTCAAAGACGTCCTTCAAGGGGCCTCACATAGACCAACACAGGGTGTCAGAGTGATGGCCTCCAGCTAAATGCCACATACTGCATGGTCATTCCATTTTGGGGAACTACACACACACATATTAACACATGCGTGGCAGACACTATAATTCAGATGACGTAATGGGTATGTGGGGACTACATTACATAGTGATCTCTCCTTTGACAGTCATATGTGTGAAGTAGTTAGGGCAGCCATCTATGTAGGCCATCTGATTACTTAAGGGTTGGCATCTAAACAGACTTATGTTATCGTGCCCCTTTACTCATCAGTCATCAATCCCATCATCGAGTATGATAACCCATTTTAGATGTACCTCAGAAGACACATCTGACAGCTGGAAGGGCCACGAATGTACCTCACATAGAGGAATAATGCCCTCAGACATGTGTCCTATGCTGCCAGACTGCATAAACTCTAGTATTACTCAATGGCATCTTGTTTGCTCAGAGATGATATTTGCTGGCCAACAAAGCCGTGTCCAAGTCAGGCTTAATGGATATGCTCCACCTATGGGAATCCAGGTCACAGTGAGCCACACACTGTAATGAGCTACACCTTGCCACAACCAATCCTGTCACGGGTACTCCCCATGATTTGGAACTACATCCCTGATTACATTATCCCCGAACCCCTCACTAACACTCCAGAGAATCCTTGCAGAGTGGGTGGGGAACAGTGGATACATCCCAGGGATCCTGCAATTGGCTCTGCTCCACAGAGGGACAGTTAGTTAATCAATGGGGTGGTGATAGCAGACACATTTTGGCTATACTTATGAATGGCCTTGGGCAGTTAGGCATGTACCTACCTATGTACCTATGAACCTATATATACAGTATCGACACATGCTGACAGCTTAATTTACTGTTCAGGTATTGACTTACCTTGTGCCAATGGCAGTTGTGTGTACAATAGTTGAGGGCTGCCTATGTAGGATGCACACAGTAGACCACCTATACATGACAATTTACAGGTGGTCGTGTGTGTGTGCCATCCATGTTTGCTGTGTGTGCAGGTGGAGAAGGGTGTCAGTCCATAGGTGCCTACACTGTCAGTGTGTGTGCTATACGTTCCCTCTTTGCCAAGGCATGGGCATACTAGACATGCCTCCATCTGCCTAATGGGGCTGGCCCAGGGTGTTCATGGTCTGAGTCCCTCTGTTCCTGTGGGGCCCTTGGCAATGGTGGTGGGCTGTGAGGGCCTTCACCATTCTGTCCCTGCTGCAGCTGTTTCCGCAGGATCATATTATGTAGCATGGCACATACTCTGAAGATGTGGGTACACGTGCCTGGAGAGTACTGCAAGGCTCTACCAGATATGTCCAAGCAACGGAACTGTGATTTCAGCATCCCAAACACATGCTCTATGATGATTTTGGTTTCTGCTTGTGCCTCATTATGGCATTATTGCATGGGTGTGTGTGCATTTCTGATGGGAGTCATCATCCACGGTTCAAGTGCATAGCCAGCATCCCCCACCAGGTGGCCATATGGGATGTCCCCCCTGGCAAATACCTGATACAGCTGTGAGGCATGCCAGATATGGGAGTCGTGATAGCTTCCAGGGCTGCCAGCACACACATCCATGATAATGCCCTGGGAATTGCACACAACCTGGCAGTTGATGGAGGGGTATCCCTTGTAGTTTATGTAGTGCCTACCCTGCTCACCGGGTGGTGTCTTGATGTGTATGTGCGTGCAGTCTATTGTAACCAGTACCTCTGGGTAGTCTGCCACATGGTGGAAGAGATGCATATTGCTAGCCAACTCCTCCTGCGTTCGCGTGAAGCATATGTGCTCATTGGCATGTGGTAACATGGCATCCAGGAACTGGTGGAGTACCCTGGATGCTGATGCCTGTGAGATCCCCATGATATCCCCAGTTGGCTTTGAAACATACCTGTGGCTAGTATTCTCAAGTTTACACATAGGTTCATAGGTTCATAGGTTTATACTAGGCTATCTGCCCTAAGGCATTTATAAGCCTAGCCCAAATTATTGTGGCTTACGCCACCCCTTATATGAAAAAATACTGTGCCCATTAGTTTGTTGTGCCTCTGTCCAGCAGTGACCCAGAGATGATTCCCGGGGTAAACCTACGATCTCCCATCCACAGGTCTAGATTTCTCTTGAACAGAGTCAGCGAGGTGCTCTGCCTCACATGGACCGGGATTTTATTCCACAGCATAGGGAGTCTCTGAGTGATAAATCTATCCCTCCAGCACGTCCTATTTATATCCGTGCTAAGGTTTAAGTCGCTTGCTCTAGTGGTTTTGGTGGATTTGGATTTTTGAGGTGGAGCATGTCCATTAATTCGGGTTGGACATGGCCTTGTATGTCAGGCACATGTCACCTCTGAGCAGACGGTATGCGACTGAATAGAGCTGGAGTTTCTTCAATCTGGCAGCATATGACAGATTTTGGAGTCCCTTTATCCTTTTGGTGAGGAACTTTTGGGGTCTCTCCAATTGCTGCAGATGTCGGGTGAGATACATCCCGAATGGGGCATTGTACTCGATCATTGGTCTGATAAGTGAAGAGTACAGGGAACAATGACCTCACTAGATCTGGATGTGAATCCCTTCATGATCAGGTGGGCAATGTAGAAGGTCTTTCTAACCACTTTAGCAATGTGAGTGTCAAAGAAAGGCCACTGTCAACCTGGGTCCCCAGGTCCCTGATAACCTCTTCTGTGCTTAGTGGATTGCCACCTATATGGTAGCTTGGGGTTACCTTGTTTTTCCCGAAGGGTATGACTATACATTTTTGGCGTTTAACTTCAGGCCATGGCTCTGGCACCAGCTATCTGTTTCCGTGAGTCCCTTCTGAAGGATATCAGTGTCCGATGCACTTTCCACTATGGCGCCCAGTTTGCAGTCATCTGCAAACTTTGTCAGCCAAAGTCCTCCCATGTTGGCCTGTACTTCTGAGAAGTAGATGCCAAACAATAGGGGGCCAAGGACCGAGCCCTGTGGGACACCACTTGTGACCGGCTTGGAGTCTGACACAGCGCCAGCAACTCTAACCCTGTGGGTTCTGTCCTTAAGCCAGTTTGCAACATATCTTCGTGTCCACTGGGATGGGATCCCCTCTGTTATTTCTGGCTCTGAGGCATGGCTGGCACAGCTCAACAAGTTGCTGTATGTGTCCCTGTCCACCCTGTAATGATCTACTATCTCCAGATCATGTAGCCCCTGGCAGGTTACCCTGGGTCTGAACACTCTTCTCCTCCTCCGGTGCCTGAGATGGTTGTCAGCATCATCCTCCACACCACCATCAGTCTCCAACACATGCTGGTGAATCAAAGCTATGGCCGCCCCTAACATGTACATATTAAAAGTTCCCCGTCTTTATACACCAATGGTGCAGAGTGTCTGGGAATATCCAACTGTGTGTGTGTGTGTGGGGCTTTCACACTTTATACTATTGTGCAATGGATGCTGCTGGTGAAATTGGGTGTGTATGTGCAATTCCAGCTGCAGGGTATCTTAATTATGGGTTGTACAGCAGGTACTGCTATTGTGGGGCCTTTGGTGTTGACTTACGCTTGGCTGCCTTGATTCATCTATTGCCCTTTACTTCATTTTTCAACCCGATTCCCTTCCCATTGTCAGGCATGCATCCAGCTGCCTGCTTTCTTGTTTGTACTTTCTCAACCCAGGACTGTGTAGCAAAATGTGTTATGTAGCTGATCTACTGCAAGTTTGCTTTGTTCTGCTGTGACAGTTCTCTTTCTTTGCAGTACAGCACCTCCCCTTTCCTGTTCTGCAGGTAGCTGCTAGCAGCCTTGTTAGCTGTTGTCAATGGCCCACTGTGAGTTCCTAGGTGTTAATTACTCATTTGTACTCCAATTACCATGCTGCAGCATTTCCTTATTGTCTTCCCATATCCTTCCTGTTTCAGCTGTGGTGCACGCCATGCATAGCCATTTTACCGGGTTTCGGGCACGTTTTCATCCACATTCACATGTACTTTTGGTTACCTTGTGTGCTCTCAGCTAAGCAAAGCTATGGCTACTTCCACACCCCTATCCTGTGGCTTTGCTTAGTGACAGGCAACCCGGATTAGCAATGCTCCAATGTGCTTACAGCTATAGTGGCGCATCCCTCTCTTGATGTCATGTTTATCTCCAGGCCACACCTCGGTGTTGTACCGCTACACTGTGAGGTACATCCTTACGCTGGCTGGGATTTTGAGATTCAGTATTACTTGACTCATTTGCATGGCATTGACTACTAATTCCTAGTTACCGTGCAGAACACTGTCACAGTCCCTTAGCAACCCTTGCTCCATGGTTGTGGTGTAGCATGTATGCCATTGACTATTATGAAATTCATGAAATGTGTTACATTTCAGTTTTATGACATATAAATATATTTTCATTGTGATCCCATTTGGACACAGATCCACTGCGATTTTACTATATATATGATTTGACTAAATATTTAGCCATTGGCATATATTAACTTTATAATACATAAGTTTGATCCGCTGTCATGGCTCTAATTTTATGTTTGAAAAAATGTAAACCTTTTTTTGGTTTACATTTCTGCATGCTTACACAGCGCCTGCACCACTTCATGAATTGCTATATACCTTCATTTGCATGCTACACTGCTGCGCATGGGGTAATTAGCATACATGCACCAGGAGCTGTGCAGCTGTGGTGTATGCTGGTAGTGCACATGGAAACAGCTCGTACCTGAATCGCTCAGCGGCCATATTTGGCATTAGATCACCAACACTACGCCTGCGTCTGGTGCAAGCTTCATGAATCCCAGGGATAGTCTTATTTCAGTTGTCAGATAAGGTATTAATAACATATATGTTAAAATATTAATACATATATATATATATATTTATTGTTTGAAAAATCAATAAAAATTTTTGAGTAAAAAAACAATGAACTTCACAAAGGGGGAAAAGGATGCACAAATCTCTCTAACGAACAGTAGGTAATAGATACAGGTCAAACATAAAACTGACAATTTTCTTACTGATCAATGTCATGAGAACTTGAGATATGCATGTACATGAAGGATGTTAAGGACTTGCCCTTTCTCTAGACATTGATTGAAATGTTTTACTGCTGTTTTTATTGATTTATGTAACCCCTTTACAAAAAAATTAAATTTCATTTCTATCTTCTTTCCTAGTACTACTCCTTTTTTAACTTCCTCAACTGAACATTGTTTGTACTTTCCACTAATACACTTTTCTCTCTAACATACACAATCCTTGAAAATTCATTAAAGGGCCTAATGTAAAGGCCCTAATCCCATGATGTAGTACTTTGTGGTTCTGAGACATGCTAGCCATGATGAGGTGATAATTTGCATGCCGTTATAGCACTTAGTAAGATGTGTCCCTGATGTCTTATGATTCCCTCACACCCTATTGCTGTACTAATGCTCATGCCTTTAGGGCACTTCAGTAAAATGTATCCATGGTGCCTATTGATTCCTCCCACCCCCTGATCCACTTACAGGAGTCTGTGCTGTTATGTCAGTTTAGTAATATGTATCACTGGTGTATAGTGTTATCCCCACTGCCCCTGATCCCTGTACTGATATCTATGCCATTATACACTTTAATAACATGTATCCCTCATATGTAGTGTTTCTCCCCACCCCTGATCGCCATACAGGAGTCTGTGCTGTTGTAGCACTTTACTGATATTAATCTCTGGTGTATAGTGTTCTGGCCACTACCCCCAGCCTCTGTATTGATGTCTGTGCCATTATGACACTTTATCAATGCATATCCCTGGTGTATAGTGTTCTTCTCACTGCTCCCAGTCCCTGTACTGATATCTGTGCCATTATGGTACTTTAGTAACATGTATACCTCATGTCTAGTATTTCTCACCACCCCAATCCCTGTACAACAATCATGACATGTTCACTACCATAATGTGGGAGGGCCAGATATGCCGGTCTACTTGGCTGAGCAATTTCTTGCATCAGTTGGTATGTAGATGCCTTCCTGGAGGCAGATCCGGGGAGACAGCACATGGCTAATTAACATATGTCCCTCACTCAAACTACCTCATTAGCATTCAGCACAGCAGCAGGGCCAGCCCTACATGCTGCTGCACATGTTCATGCTAGAACACCACATAGCACTGTGTTAGGGCTGTTGTTCAATACCAAATGAGTACCGTGACATGTACACCAAGGTATACATATTACAGTACCTTCATGAATGCCCCATTGTCTCATAAATGTTTATCATCAACTTTTTCTGCACCGCTATCTCTACTTCTCACAAAGAATGATATGCATATTCTACATAAACTAAGCAATGTTAAAAGAATATACCTAATGACAAGAAAATGTAAATATGTAGAAAGTAACAGTGTCTATACCATCATGATTTCCCTTTATGCAATGTAAGCTGCACATTTTGTTACTTATCAGCCTATTACCTATCAAACTGTTATAAGAATACCTCTAATTTGCATCTCAATTCCGAGCATGCTAAACAACACTGTACATTCATTATAAAATCCAAACATTGCAGAAATGAATGCTATCTATTAGATATAGCAAATATGTATATACGACATACTACAATTATTCTGTGAGTGGAGATAAGCCTTCCCATAAAACGGTGTAGTCCCAACTGGCCATCAAGATAGACTAAACAGTAACAGAATGGTGAGAGATGGGTACACTAACATTCATAAAGTATTAAAGCAGCAATGTGACCCTGGGGCATACATTTTTTCTGACTATATTGTCATCTTTCCCACTGAGTACCAGTTGCACTTTTTAATAGCCAGATGCAAAGATACCAGTCTAACAGTGATATATTGTGATATATTGTTATATGGTATTCACTATTTATGTTTTAGAAATGCAGACTAACATAACTTTGGAACCCATTATTATTATTTAGGGTGCTATCTGGTAACTAATTCATTTCTAGACAGGCTTCTACAGAGCATCTCTGCATTCTGGCATATTCTACCAGTATAACCTTACTCTGGTATCTGAGACAACTCACTCTAATTTTTTCAGGATCAGGACTATAGAATGGTAGTAATAATGATGGTCTGTGTGCTTCCTCAATTGCATAATCCATGAGGAGATGTGAACAAGCCAGCTTTTGGAATTGCAAGCATGTTACTCATGGAAGGCAGCTCAGAGTAGAGCTTTCCTCTGAGAAGTTGTGCTGGAATCTGAACAATTATACTATTCCAGCACTAAAACATTTATAAAATTCTCCAAAAGAAAACTTGCTTGAAAATTGAATATGTTGCGGCCGTGCATATATAACATTAATATCTAGGATCTACACTTTCATGTATTTCAAAGAGTTCCACACAGACCATACCTTATGAAATATTTATGACATCCAATGCCTGATGTCTATGTGTGTGTGTGTGTGTGTGTGTGTGTGTGTGTGTGTGTGTGTGTGTGTGTGTGTGTGTGTGTGTGTCTGTGTGTGTGTGTGTGTATAATACATACATGTATACATATTCATCACAATGAATATATATCACCGATATGCTGCTCTGAAATGCATAATAAAGACGGAAATGTGGTATGTGTGAAACACAGAAAAAAATGAAAAAATAATGCAAACTAAATATAATGCATACATTTCACTATGCTATGCAGTGCTCAGGAAAATAACAACAATATTTTTCCTTCTGGATCCTGGCCTAGTGAACCTATTTGTGGACTCATTACTTGTGAGGTCTTGAGGTTAAAATGCACTGGTAGGAAATGCTACTGACAAATTTTTATGACCTCCACTTTCATAATTTGTTACTTAAGCAACAGCTGTATAAATATGTTTTATATTATAGTATGTATCAACTACTACATTTCTAAAATATATCTCTTTTCTGCTATAGCAGCTGACCTCATAACAACTGCTTAAACACTGCCTGGGGAAAGTGCTGAATAAACATTACAAAATTTAGTTAACTTATTTATAGGTCAGTTGTTGCCACTCACTTATTGCCAAATGGAAAAAATAAGCCATTGCAGCTTGGTTTAAAGAATATATATAGATATATTTCCAGCTCACAGATATTTATGAATCAAACACAGAATGTGTAGCAGGCCACTTAATTGCAGACTTTCTTGTTAAGCAACAATAATCAAAGTTGGCGTGCTTCTCAGCTTCCTCACTGACAATTTTGACAGCAGATAAATTCAACAAGTTAGGATTTCACTGGCATCTCTACCATAAGGAATAGTGTTACACAAATTATTCCCTTAAACACTCTGACACACACAGTGGGTAATATTGTTCCAGTGATAGACTGGAGAGATAGATCTCTGTATACTGTGTATAAAAATCCCCTTTGAGGATGCAAAAAACAGAGCAAGGATAAAATAAAATATAGCTTAGCTGGGTATCTAAAGGATGTGAGACTGGGATCCTTTAAAATATGTGTGTTCGTTACTTCAGAAGATATGGGTGAATTGGTGGTATGTGTGTAGAGCTGATGGATCTTAATGCACTGAGGAAGGCATTAATAGAAGATGCTCTGAGGAAGGCATTTTGTTCTGCCGAAACCGGTATGCCTATGCGTTTTTTATTTTAACTATACTAATAAATGTAGCCTTCCACTCCTATTTGGTGTTGGACCCTTTTCTGCTTTCCTGAATTGGTGTTATACCTAAAAATGAAATTACTCAGTAGCCTATGACCTCAAAACTGCCTACAGACATCTATCTGAGAATTGTTCTTACAAGACTTACAACTTATATGAAATGTGCATTTATCCATAAGGTTGTGTCTAACTCAGCACCATGTTTTGCTTTGTCAACCATTTTCTCTTCACTGATATTTCAGGTTTTCTATTATGCTTTAGGCATAATTTTAATATAACTTGTAGAATCGGTGATATGGTTTGTGAAGATCACTTCTTAATCTGTTTCTGAGGCATCTTAGACCAATAACAACACTTTCATTTAAAATTCATTGTGTTCCGCCTTTATCAGACTAAATTACTGGTTTGAAATCTAACACTACCATGTCATTGAGGTATTCCTTCAGTTTTTCTGACTTTGTTGTTTTTCTTTTCTTCTTTATCTAATATTCTCAACTAATGACTACTCTTGACTGATATTATAGTGTGGCAAAGTAGTTTGGTATAAGAAGAATCATATTTATATTCAAAAAATTAATTAATGAGGAATGAGCACATAGGCATAGAGTGAGGGCAATTCTATATGCAGCAAGGTGGGATTAATGTTATCAATGCAGGTAAAAATTTTATGGAGATGTAAATAATGGAGAAAGGCAGCGGAAATTTTGCAGATCCATATTTTTTATGGAAATAGATGTAAGTAATTGGTAAAAGCAGGGGAAATATGAAAGGCAGTTAATTGATTCATTTAGGATAATTAATGGCATAAAATGTAATGTGAATGTTTTTTCTAAAGTACAAATGATAACAGAGTCATTTATATCACTGTTTTCAGGAAAGCTGCTTTCCCTTTCTGAATTTGCAGTTCAATAGTCATAGGAAAATGCATAGGTTTTTGCTAAAACCCATGTGTTTCCTGTTTTATTGTGTTGATGGAAAGTATATAGGTTTGCCAAAATCCATGTATTTCCCATTTTACTCTGTTGCAGGATAGGAGCTTATTATATAATTTAACATTGGGGGGGTGCTGGGTACTTGCCCTACTATATAGACATTCATGATCCTGTAGCCACAATACTGTGTATTTGTGGGAATATATTCATATTTGTCAAGAACCTCCCAAAAATTAATGTATTTATTTGCTGCTGTAAATTTTCTGAGTTAAATCTTATCTGAAGTGTCTTGCATACAGAACAAGCTCGACACACAACCAAGGAAGGACATATCTACAGAATGGATTAAAGTCTCTAATTTTAAGTTTTTTTTTCACTTTTGTAACCATGATAGCAAAATGTCAAGGAGCTGACTCCAAACATTTGTAACTGTGAAAAAGAATGCAAAGGAATTGACTTCAATGTTATTTTTTGCCCTGGTGACTTATATAAGTTGCTTATGAAGTTTCCAGAATCACCAGTGATGCTGCCTTTGACAGTTATCTAAGATAAATTAAACATTTAGAATAAAAATTCCATGACCGTGACTTAACATAGATTGATATAAAGCAGATATAAACTTAAAGAAGCATATCTTACTTTGTGATAACATTCCTTGGAGATCACATCTGTCACACTTACCCTATATTCCTCTCCTGCTTTATGCTAATGACATGATCCTATTTCATGCCAACATTTTGTCTCCGCTTTTAAACTTGAACTTCAGACTGATTTTTATGCTCATAGTTTCATAGTTTGTTTATACGGTATTAAGGTCAAAGACCATTAATAAACAGGTTCCACATTTGCAGAATATAAATTGCTTCCAAACCAAGAGTCTAATGACTTCTTAAATGCATTCAATGTAGCACAGCATTATTCAATGGGTCAGTGATAAATAATTGCTGTTTAAATCCCCAAAAACAAAAATAATGCTTTTTATTACTCAGCAACATCTCACTTTTTCTCCAGAACTCTTCAAATCCTTAGTCATCTGTATGACATTTTTAAAAATGTCACATCATTAAAATACCTAGGGATTTGGATGGGCCTATGATGGCCCATATTTACCCCAAACCAGTAATCATGGAGCCTCAGTCCTCACCACTGACACTGGTGAGAGGTGGTCACTCAAAACAGGAATGGATTTACACAGTATTTTAAATGCAGCTCTCTGCATCAAATGCAATTTCTCCCAAGAGCACACAGGGAATACGCTCCACTGGGACTGGACTCTTTGTCTCTCCAGATCCCAAACAAGACCTACCTTGGAGCACTGTGCCCTAATTCCAAGTATCTGACACATGCACTTGAATATCTGATTTTTCACACGCACACATGCATGCATCTGGGAAAGGCTGGAATAGATTCACCAGCAGTGCCCCCTCTCTCCAGACTATAAACTAGAGTGCTGCCATCAGTCAGATACTCTAAGGCTGTTACAAAGGGTAACCAACTATACTGTGTCAAATTAATACTGATATAAATGGTAGAGTGTGACTGAAGCAGTAAGGCTTTTTGGAGTGGCCACATTGTCACTAAAATAAGCACAAGTGCTCTCAAAATGTTAAAAGTATTCTATAAAAGACCAGCCACAATGAAAAGTTATAAAATATTTAATAATGGATAATAAAATAGAGAACATGGACTATTTAATATTTAGTTACAATAAACAACAGAGTTTCAGACATAGGAAATATAAAAAATAACACAGTTGGATAGAATATCACAGATGCAGAAAAAGAAAATAATATTAAACTAATCTCACTGTATTATTCCTAATGCTCACTTCTACAAGGCAAGATGAGATATTACATACTAACTGAACTGTACAACTAACATCTGAACAACTACTGAACTGTAATAACTGACATAAATATTTTATATCAGGTTCCAAAGAAAAAAACAAACTGCAGCTGACAGAATTTCATCCTTCAGCTGGTTAAAGAATGACATCACATCTAGTCACTTGATTCTGGCACAATTCACCTTCAGAACTCTGTTAAGATTCTGTTGCAGCATTTTTTACATAAGCAGCTTTTTTTACAACTACATTTTTAATACAAACACCTGTACAAATCAATGTGGCAGTCAAATGACACAAGATTATTTACAAAACTTCAGCCAGCCATGCTGGCATATACCACACATGCACTAACTTACTTCTCCTGGTACAGCTGGCAATACCTCACAATGTCACAGGGCCCCTTTCTAAATTTCCATCTCCACATGGACTACACAGACACAAATTGACTGTCTCCTATTTTGTTTCAATAGGATCTTCCCTCCTCTTTCCAGACCCTGTTGGAATGCTATAGGCAAAAGTATATTGTTACTTTCAGAACTACAATGCATTTTCCCTCGGATTGTTGAAGCCTGTAAAGTAAATGTATTAACCATTCAAATCATCAAACCATATCAAACCATAGTATTCAAACCATCTCAAATACCATATGCAGATTCATCTCTCTTTCCCCAGTTAGTGAACATCACTGCAAAACCATTGAAAAAGCTGACTACCCATGAAACAGTGTACTGAATTTCTACTTGCCCCTCAGCTGCTTTAATGTATCAAGAATGAGACCTTTTCACCACTAGCCTCCAGACTACTCAGATATGCACCAACACACCAACTTAGAAATCTTAACCACTGAAGTCCTCTCCTTCAAACCCACTAAACAAGGCTTCAATGCACAGACCATGCTTTCTCAATCCTTGGTCTCAATCTTTCCCTCTTTTTCTTAAAGAAATCCTTCTTACCTCATTTTCCAATCAGAATTAACCACACTTTGCAAGACTAGGAAAATGTAACCCCCCCCCTCTCTCTCTCTTATCATAAAATCTAACCTTTTTCTACCCTACTTTCCTCTACATAGCTTGTTCTTACTCTGTTTTTTCATTGTGATTTCATCATGCCAGTTCTGACATCCTCTCCATATGTAACGCATGTATATATTGTGCTTTGTCAGTTACTTTGTATATAACATCATGTATCCATTGTCTTTATATCATCAAGCCAACTCTGATGTTCACTTTGCATATAATACATGTATATATATTGTACTGTATGTATGTATATATATATATATATATATATATATATATATATATATATATATATATATATATATATATATATATATGTGTGTGTGTGTATATATATATTGCACATGTATATATGGTACTGGCTGGCAGTGAAGAGTTACCAGATAACTGGGTAACTACAGCAGAGCTGCTAAGGGAGGCAGCTAGAAAGGTGCTTGGTGTAACATCTGGACAGAAAAAGGAGGGCAAGGAGACCTAGTGGTAGAATAAGGAAGTACGGGAAATTAAACAGCGAAAGAGACTGGCAAAGAAAAAGAAGTGATATTGTTATGGAGATGAAGAAAGTAGACAGGAATATAAGGAGATGAGCTGCATGGTGAAGAGATAGGTGATGAAGGATAAGTATAAGACATATGGAGAGTTGTATGAAATGTTGGACACTGAGGAGGGAGAAAAGGACTTATAACCAGGGTAAACACACCACAAGAAAACAACCACCAACCAGGAGAACAGTATCCAAATTGCAAGTAAGAACCACATTGTATCAAAAGGCCAAGCCAAGTTTAATGTATAATTTCAATTATTAAAACGTTTATCTAGGTTTCGTCTCAACGTAAAGACTTCCTCAGAACAAAATACACAAATACAACACTCCCTTATATATCCATCTACTTCCTAATTAATCAATTAAAACCAATAGTTGCATGTTCACAATTCATTACAAACATAATATATAACAACTTAAAAATATGTATACATGTTATTATATCAATGTATATTAAAATATTAAAATATTACATACCTTATAAAAATCTAAATTTTAAAAAACGAGTAACAAGCCATTCCTTTTGATTTTATCCTAAAATATGCTTCAACTTTAATATAGAGACTATGCTGATACTGTCATTAATTCCGGGAAAATTTGTGGCATCTAATCTTAACTGCCACTTCATTTCACAGTTGTCCAAATATACATCAAGAATACTTCCTTGGTTGTCTTTGTTAATCTGTTGTATAACACAAAACTTGAAATGATGTTGACCTATATGTCTGACTAATGCATTGGTAGTTCTCGTGTGTCTTATATCCAATATGTGCTCACTTACCCTTTCTCTAAGGCATCTGCAAGTTTTCCCAACATAAAATGTGAGACATTGACCGCATTTTGCCAAATATACTATATTCTTACTATAACAATTAAAATGTCCTCTGATACCTATATGGGTTCCTACAACACTCATTTTATACCCAGTTGTCATAATATACTTGCATAAACTACATTTGCAGCATTTAAAATTACCCAATTGTCGACTAATACTGGGAGTATTAGCATAGGCTCCCCTTTCCAATAAGTCCTTAAATAATCTATCTTTTCTGAACACATATTTAGGGGGCGTCCCCATCTTCATCTTGACATTATTATCTAACTTTAATAACCTCCAATTTTTCTGGATGATATGTGTAATTACTTCAGTGTCATGATTAAAAGTTGTTATAAAATATAATTGTTCATTTCTTTCCTTCCTGGGATTTTCCCTGTTACCCAGTTGCAAACTACCTTCTTGTGTCTCCGGGGAATTCCACTTTAATATAGATTCATATATACCACCTTCCCTTTTCCTAATAATTTCATCCCTAATAGACATACATAATGCAACTGAATAACCCCTTCTAATGAACATATTCATTATAAAATCTAATTCATTAATGAATTCCTGATGTTCATTAACCATTCTGGCAGCCCTTACCATTTGACCCTTAACAATAGATTTTTTCTGATGGTGAGGGTGCCAACTTTGATAATCAAGATATGAATTAGAAAAGGTGGCTTTCCTGTGAATCCCAGATTTTAGATGCCTCCTATTTCTATCCACTTTCAAATTTACATCTAGGTAGGACAAGTCTGTGCTACTATATTCATGAGTAAATTTAAGGAACTCTACTGCATTATTAATGTATTCCACAAATGCCTTTACTCTCTCTGAGCTACCTTCCCAAACTATAAAAATGTCATCCAAAAATGTGTATATTGCTTTATATGTATATTATATTCACTAAGAAAAACATATTCCTGCTCCCAGAATGACATTACATAGTTTACGTAACTGGGGGCACAAGCTGCCCCCATCACAACTCCTGTAACCTGCTTATAAAAATGCCCCTCAAAATATAAAAAGTTATTACATTACACAGCCTCCATAAGAGTCACATACACATTGATGTGGTCCTAGTCAAAAATACCTGTTTTGACCAATTGATTTTCCAACCATTCCAATCCCACCACATTAGGAATAACCAAAAACAGGTTGCATGTATCTATAGTGAGCAAGATAGTATCCTCTGTAATGTTAATTCTATTTAACTCGTGTAAAAAATGCCAAGAATCTTTGGTAATGTAATCATATTTGGTCAACCCTCTCTGCAAATGGTGGTCAAGATATTTACTTATAAAACATGTCTTACTACGTTTACCATCCACAATTGGCCTAAACTTTATATTATTTAAGCCTTTATGCAGTTTGGGTATACCAAAAATATTACTAACCATGGGATGATCATTTTTCATATAATTATGATCAATTTCATTAATTTGCCCCTGGAATAATAAATCATCGATCAACAAATCTATTTGAATATGCAACATGAATTTCATTTAAACTACTCACCTCATATGTATCCTCTGTCAACATGTTCAGCGTGTGATCAATATAATAATTTTTATCCATAACGACGACCCCATTACCTTTCTCTGGTTTCATTAAGTGTATCTCTTTATCTTTCACCAGATCCATTAATAAACCCTCCTCCTTCTTGGACATGTTACTATAATGATCATTATTCCTACTTTTCATATATTCCCTTATATCAATTTCACATGCCCTTTCAAACAAAGCTACCATATGGTTGGCAGGTGGATTAAATTTACTAGGTTTCATTAAAGCATTAACAGGTTGGTTAATATTATCAGTAAACCATGTCCTGATATTCATTTCCCGAACTAACATTTTTAAATCTACCAATGTTTCAGTCAAAATACCTCCCCTACCCAGTACAAAGGTGAACCCTTTGGACAGTAATTCAGCATATTCAACCCCAAATTTTTTTTTAGAATAATTATCCACTTTATAATCACCGTACAAGTTGGAAATCACAAAAGGGTCACTAAACATTTCAAATTGACTTCTCTCTTCTATTACATCAATATGTCTAGTCAAATAAGTAACATTATTCATGTCCCCACAGTCATTTTCATTAACAAATGCCGTAGCGTTGCCATTACCTAGTTCTTCACATGTCCCACAACAGTTATTTGAAACTGCTGCTCTGTTAATACTCACATTCACATTTGAGCTAACACTAGCATTTACTGGCAAAATGTCATCATTTTGAATAGTCACATCTCCAAATACACTCTGTATTTCACACCCTTGAAGACCTGAATTACATAAATGTATTTGTTCAAGGGGTATCTGACTGTTACTATCTGAGCACATTGATAGATCATTAATTTCATACACACTTACTTGCAATAATGAGTCCCAAGCACATCTACCTCCATGATGTCTGGTGATTGTTCTACACTTTCTGCTGATAATTCCACTTTATTGGTCAGGCTCCTTGTTCCATATACAATTCGTTCTCTTCCCTTCTCGATCGCTGACCATTCTGCTCTCTGTTGCGCAGTCTCCCGGAATGCCTGGGTCCTCCATCTAAAAGGTGTTCCATTTGCTTTTGGTTATAATTATTTAATTGAGATGTAATTTCCTGTTCACGTTGCTCACCGTAATTGGTTACTCCATACGATTGCCATGGTTACCTCTCAATAAAAGATACACCTTGTTGTTACCATACTCTTTAGTATCTCTTTTTATTTTATGTAACTTCCTTTGAAAAATAGTATGACAAATGTTGTCAATACTGACCAACAAATTATTATAATTGGTTTGATAATGCCCGAAGTTTAAGTCATTCAATATAAAGTCATTTTCACGTTCTCATTCATTCATTCACTATGCTATCACTTGATCATTATATTTGATCATAATTGTCATTAGATCTATACCTGTATGATCAAACAACTGGTGTACTTCATTCAACATTTCACTATTACCTTCTATACCATTAGGGTACCTCCATAGCCATAAACCTCGTGGCACCAACCGTAACTCTATATTTCTCTGCAAATACCTATTTTCTAATTGTAATTTTTTCATACCAAGCAACTTGTTTTCAAAAGCTTTGATACATTCTATCAATGTCATATTGATTCTAGCATTGAAAGTGTCCTTGTTGCTCATATCAATATGAAAGTTAAAAATTGTTATTTTTCCATTGCACTTTATCAACGTCTATTGCCTCGTCCGTTGCAGACTTGCCTCCAGCATGGGCATGCATTCCAGCATTGATGTTTAATTCACCCATAGCAGAACTGGGGGCTTGAGAATTAGAAGTGGGCCGGGTTAAGGGAAAACCCAAACTTCCGAACATATTTTTTGCAGCCCCAGACTGTTGCCTATCCACTAGGGACTTAATCTGTGCTGTGTACTCCATCAATTGCTGGTTTATTTTTTGTAGTAGTTCCGCTAAATCCGAATTGGAATCCACATTCTCCATGCTAAGGAGTATAGCTAGAAAGATGCTTGGTGTGCCTTCTGGACAGAGGAAGGAGGACAAGGAGACCTAGTGGCAGAAGAAGGAAGTACGGGAAATTATACAGAGAAAGAGACTGGTGAAGAAAAAGAAGTGATATTGTCATGGAGGTGAAGAAAATAGACAGGAATATAAGGAGATGAGGTGCATGGTGAAGAGATAGGTGATGAAGGATAAGTATAAGACATATGGAGAGTTGTATGAAATGTTTGACACTAAGGAGGGAGAAAAGGACTTATACTGATTGGCTAGATAAAGGGAACAAGTTGGGAAAGATGTGCAGCAGGTAAGGGTGATAAAGGATAATGAGGAAAACATAGTCCCAAGTGAAGAGAGTGCATTGAGCAGATGGAAAGAGTACTCTGAGGGACTGATGAATGAAAAGAATGAGAGAGAGAGAGAGAGAGAGAGAGAGAGAGTGAGAAGGTTGGATGATGTGTGGGATAGTGAATCAGGAAGTGCAATGGATTTGCAAGGAGGAAGTAAGGACAGCTATGAAGAGGATGAAGACTGGAAAAGCTATTGGTCCAGACTACATTCCTGTGGAAGCATAGAGGTGTTTAGGAAAGATGGCAGTGGAAGTTTTAACCAGATTGCTTAATGAAATCTTGGAAAGTGAGAGGATGCCTGAGGTGTGGAGAAGAAGTATTTTGGTACTGATTTTAAGAATAAGAGTGATGTGCAGAGCTGTAGTAACCACAGAGGGATACAATTGATCAGTCACAACATAAAGTTATGGGAATGAGCAGTGGAAGCTAGGTTAAGAAGGGAGGTGATGATTAGTGAGCACCAGTATGGTTTCATGCCAGGAAAGAGCACTACAGATGCGATGTTTGCTCTGAGAGTGTTGATGTAGAAGTATAGAGAAGGTCAGAAGGAGTTGCATTGTGTCTTTGTGGACTTACAGAAAGCATATGACAGGGTGCCTAGAGAGATGTTGTGGTACTGTATGAGGTAGTCAGGAGTGGCAGAGAAGTATGTAAGAGTGGTACAGGATATGTACGAGGGTAATGTGACAGTGGTGAGATCTGTGGTAGGAGTGATGAACATGTTTAAGGTGGCGGTGGGATTACATCAAGGATCAGCTCTGAGTCCTTTCTTATTTGCAATGGTGATAGGGTGACAGACAAGATCAGACAGGAGTCCCCATGGACTATGTTGTTTGTGGATGACCTTGAAATCTGTAGTGACAGTAGGGAGCAGGTTGAGTAGACCCTAGTGAGGTGGAGATATGATCTAGAGAGCAGAGGAATGAAGGTCAGCAGGACTAAGACAGAATATGTATGTGTAAATGAAAAGGAGGATAGAGGAATGGTGAGGATGCAGGGAGCAGAGTTGGTGAAGGTGGATGAGTTTAAATACTTGGGATCAACAGTTCAGAGTAATGGTGGGTGTGAAAGAGAGACAAGGTGGAGTGGGTGGAGAAGAGTGTCAGGAGTGATTTGTAACAGACGGGTACCTGTAAGAGTGAAAGGGAAGGTCTACAACAGGGTAGTGAGACCAGCTATGTTATATGGGCTGGAGATGGTAGCATTGACAAAGTGTCAGAGCTGAAGGTGGCAAGTTAAAGGTCTTAAGATTTGCATTGGGTGTGAGGTGGCAGAGTTAAAGCTGTTAAGATTTTCACTGGGTGTGATGAGGATGGACAGGATTAGGAATCAATATATTAGAGGGTCAGTTCAGGTTGGACAGTTTGGAGACAAAGCCACAGAGGTGAAATTCTGTTGGTTTGGACATGCGCTGAGGAGGGATACTGGGGATATTGGGAAAAGGATGCTAAGGATGGAGCTGGCAGGTAAGAGGAAAAGAGGAACCCTAAGATAAGATTTATGGATGTGGTGAGAGAGGGCATGCAGGTGGATGGTGTGAAAAAGCAAGATGCAGAAAACAGGAAGAAATGGAAACAGATGATCTGCTGTGATGACCCCTAACAGGAACAGTTGAAAGAAGAAGAATACATGCATATATTGCATTTTATCATTCACTCTGTATACAATGTCATGCATCTGTTGTGTCTATCACCAGTAGAGACTGAAAAAATCAAATGAGATCAGTGCTCTGTCCTGATTAACAACTGAAAATCAAATAAACAAAATTTATATTTTGAATGGTTGATTCACATGAGGATAAAGCAACATTTGACAACTGGAGGAAAAAATAGCCTGAAATCAAAGTAAGCAATGTAAGGAGGGAGCACATGATTTATTTCCTGCTCATTAACACTGATTAAGCACTACAGTTCTCCACCTCAGATGAATAATAACTGAAGAAAATGCACTGTTTACTATATGACTTTCCCTCCAAACATCCCATCCATCAGTCCAATCCCTATCATTCACCCCTCCATCTTGGTATCGCTCAGTAAGGGCATGAGCCAGCCGGGGGGGTTGGAGCTGTCATCTAGGTAGTTATGGAAGTGACTTGCATCCTTTCTAGCATCCCAGCATCAACAGCATTTTTTTATGGCCTTAATTTTCCCTTGTTGGTTGATATGATCACTCTCACAAGTATCCATATATATTTCGCAATTTTGGTAGAATGGAATTTTACCTCTGCTCATCATTGTCGATGAATGTCACAGTGGTTGAGAGTGTTGCTACTTACTTAGTTAATTACTTCCCAGTGATGCTGGATTTAAAAATACAAGGAGATGAGCATACCAAGGGATTTTGGAGGTTTAGCCTTATACAGCAAGGTAAAAAAATTACTAAGCAGTTTTGAGTCTGTGTGTGTGTGTGTGTGTGTGTGTGTGTGTGTGTGTGTGTGTGTGTGTGTGTGTGTGTGTGTGTGTGTGTGAGATAATATAAACAGGATCATTCAAAAAGAGTTACCCATCATCCTTCAGATGGGCAAATCTTGAAAATTTCTTTTTGTACACCAAACAGATTAACAATAGAAGAAAATAGAGATTGTGATGGCTCAGATTATTGCACTGCAGCATGAGTTACATAACCTGTGTTGGTTGCTTCAACCTTCTTTATTACAGCAGTCAACATGGAGTTAAAAGATGAAGTGCTTAAAAGCAAATTGGAAGCAACAGAATACAAACAGACACATGCTTTATATATATATATATATATATATATATATATATATATATATATATATATATATATATGGGTCTACCTGCAAACACCGACACGCAAAAACACAGACAACGAGATAACCGACACCACAAAACCGAAAGTTCAAAAACATGAAACATCACATGCCCGACAAACCACAATGCCGACAATCAACAAAACAAAACAAATACCTTTTTCGTAAAGCACACACACAACACAAGCACACCAAAAACCTTACAAACCTACACTAAACCTTACATACACAACTATCTATGCACTAATCTTAACCCAAAGCCTAACCCTAAGGTCCGACACTATCGCACACTCACCTAACCCACGCCCTAACTCTAACTCACTTAACCCGCCCCTAACCCTAAAGTCTGTCACTATTGCACACTTACCTTACCTGCACCCTGACCCAAACGTCCATCACTATCACACATTTACTTTAACATGTCGGTGTTCTCAGCGTCGGGAATTTCAATCGTCGGTCATCTCCGTTGGTTATCTCGTTGTTGGCATTGACAGCGTTCAGTGTTCTCAGGTAGACCCATATATATATATATATATAGATATATATATATATATATATATATATATATATATATATATATATATATATATATATATATATATATATATATATACATATATATATATATGGGTCTACTCACTTTAGTCAGATAGCAAATGATGAAAAAACTGCACCGTCCAGAGGAGACTGTTCGTCACAAAAAGAAGTAATGAAGAAATAACACGTCCAGCCTCACCACAGAAATGGAATAGCAAAAACGAGTCCAAATGTATTGTAAAACTTTAATAACAGACAAGCGCTTTCGCGTATGAGATATACGCTTCTTCAGATCATAAAAACAAATGAAACTGAGCAAGTTTATATACGATAGCAGCATTTCATAATTAAATTAAATTAGGTTAAATTAGTCAGACAATCAAACAATATACAATCAATCCATTGCCTAATTATTCAATCACTAAAGCAAAATCCTTCTCCAAGTAGCCACACACAAATCAATGTATATAAAACGTCTCCTAAATATCCCCAAAACAATAGAGAATATATATATATATATATATATATATATATATATATATGTGAAAAACCTAATATTATTCACAGTATTATAAAATATATATATAATATATATATAATCAGAACTATATAAGAATGCTTTAAGCACTGCTGTATGGCAAGAACCACATTACTCAATAAATAAATAAAAAAGTGAATAAATGAATAATAAAGTATCTAAACATTAAATAAATGAATAAATTAATTAATACATACATATAAAAAGCAATATGTAATCAACATTTATCAACATAAAATGATAGAAGATATATTGGCCTAAACACATTCATTTTGCAGTCAAGAGTCAGATCTTATATAAAAATAGGTATTAATAATTACAGTATAATGCTGTTATAAGCATCTAGCTCATTTGATATATTGAAACATATTATGCAAAAAGCATGGTACATCTTTTATCAAAAACTCATAGAAAACATATGAAATATATAAAAAGTATATATGTGTGCATACATATATGTATATGTATTATACGGATTCCAAAAATAAAAACAAAACAAAAACAACCTATAAATGTGACATAAAAATAAAAATAAAAATAATATTTATCACTACCACTAGGCATTATTATCTACAGGAAGCTAGAAAGGACCTAATGGATACATATGCATTTAGTCCCGGTGGATAATGGCCCCTTAGCTTGAAAATCTATTCAAGCTCCCTTTGTTCGAGATAGTTCATATAATCTCCACCTCTATCACCAGAACTAACAATCTGTAAAACCCTAAATACAAAAGTGTGATCACTATTCATGGAAATGTGTTTCGCTAGTGCATTAAGTTCATTCTTACATCTGATATCATAAAGATGATTGTATATTCTCTGTTTAAGCTTCCTTTTCGTTAGTCCTATATAAAATGCGGAACATCGCTGACATGTTGCTAAATAAATCAGCCCAGACGTCTCACAAGAGGCATGAAATCTTGGGTTAAAAGAACAATCCAGTATGGGATGTGTGAAACCCTGCTCAGTTGAAATATATTTACAATAATTACATTTCCTGCATGGATATGTACCTAATTTCTCTGAGGTCCTAGTATTCAATGAGTCATTAATTATTGGGTTCATGCATAATATCATTTTCAGACTTCTGTTGTTCCTGTAAGTGAACCCAGGAGTATGTCCAACTATTTTAGCCGTCCTATCATCAATGGTCAGTATGCCCCAATTCCTATTGATAATGCTTCTAATGGCTGTACTATCATTGGTGTAGGTTGTAATGAACTTTAACTTTTCCATTGGGTTGTTCTTACATTTATATTTGTTAACACCATCATAACACTTATAGGTGGTCATACTCTTTAGACTCTGATCATCTCCAGTGACCTGGGCCCTCACTTGTTTAACCATATTGATATCATAACCTCTATTAACAAAAACTTTCTCCATCTTATCAAATTCTGTCAAGAGGTCTGTATTGTCCCTACATAACTTCAATAGTCTATTGAACTGACTCTTCAGTATTCCTTGAAAAATATGACGAGGATGCATGCTGTCATAACGCAATATGGTGTTCTTCCAGCATTCCTTCCTATGAAGCGTAGACGTTAATCTACCTCCCTTAATACTCAGACAGACATCAAGAAAACTTACTGATTCATAAGAGGTCTCAAATGTAAATCTAAGGAAGCTATTGGTGGTTTCCAAATAACTCAACAATGACTTAAATTCTGATAAAGTACCATTCCAAACAATTAATACATCATCCACGAAACGCCTATAGATCAAAGCCTTACTGAATGACTCATGTGTAAAGAGAAATTCTCTCTCCCATTGATAGACTACCAGATTCGCATAAGTGTTAGCACAGGGGTTGCCCATAGCCACGCCTGATTGCTGTAGGTATAGGCATCCCCTGAATGCAAACACATTATGCGATAATATCAACTCCAGAAGCTGGCAGATCAAAATTTCTTTATTGCGATCTATATGGGTAAAAGATTGAAGTAACATTCTTATGGCCTCAATACCGTTATCATTAGGGATGGATGTAAATAGATTCTGAACATCCACTGTAATTAAGAGATGTTCCCCTTTGCGTAATTCTATATCTAAACTATCTAATAAATCCAGAAGCTCATAAGTATCCTTTAGTATAGTAGGAATATCAATAACAAGTGGTCTCAGTAGCTTTTCCAAATAAATCGAAATGTTTTCTGTCACCCATCTGTCACCAGAGACTATGGGTCATAAGGGAGGGGGATCTACAGCCTTATGCATTTTAGGTAGACCTTTTATGACCGGCATCTTAGGATGTTCATTGTAAAAAAATTCATATAACTCTTTGGTTATTTGACGGCACATCAACAGATCATATAATGTATCATTAACTTCTTTTGTTATCTTATTAAACATGATGTTATTAATTTTCACATAGGTACTGTTGTCACTAAGCATGTTGTTCATGAGAGCTATATAGTTCTCTGTGTCCAACAGCACTACACCCCCTCCCTTATCTGCAGGTCTTATGGTGAGAGATGGTTCAGTAGAAAGTTTATGGAGTGAGCGTCTCTCCTCTTCACTCATGTTGAAATATAAACATTTCCTAGCCCCATTAAAAAAATACTCATAGATATCCTGCTCACATAGCTTAATAAAGCTCTCAATATGTGCTGGTAGTGGAGGGGAAAAAGTGATTTTACACTTACAAGAGAAATGTTCTAATGTATTATTATTAACATTAACATTCACTTTATCATAGAAATACAACTTTAAAGCAACCATTCGTCCAAAGGCACGCAAATCAATCATTAAATCATGCATCACGCTGCCCTGCGATGGGATAAAGGACAAGCCTTTATCTAGAATGTTAATGTCAGAAGGAGTAAGCACAAACCTGGACAAGTAGCCTTGTAGCCTGTATGTCAACGGCAAAAGGTTGACTAACCAAACGTCTGCACATTACCATCCATGTGCTGAGAAAAATCCTGGCACGTACAATTTTCAAACAAAAAAAAAACACATAACATTGTTTTTTCATAAGTTCATAGGTTCATAGGTTGATACTAAGCTATCGGCCCTAGGGCCTATACAAGCCTAGCCATAACAATTCCCTGGCTATTTCTTCCCACACTATTTACTTCCTGGACCCCCTGTCTAGCAGGGCGACTGACATGACCCCTGAGGTGTATTTCCTTTCTCCCATCTAATTGTCAAGGTTCCTTTTGAAGAGGGCCAAAGAGGCGCTCTGCTTGACATGTATGGGCAGTCTATTCCAGAGTCTGGGGAGTCTCTGGGTCAGAAACCTATCCCTCCAGCATGTTTTGTTTATTGTGTTGACAAGGTTTAAATCCCTGGAGCATGTGGCTCTGAGGGATTGGGATTTTTTTAAATGTAGCATGTTCAACGGCTCTGAGTTTGACATGGCTATTAAGCAGAGATCGCCTCTGAGTAGACGATATGTGACAGAGTATACCTGGAGTTTTTTAAGGTGGTCAGCATAGGGCATCTGCTTTAGGTCTGTGATTCTTTTAGTGAGGTATTTCTGCGGTCTTTCCAGTTGTTTCAGGTGTCTTGAGAGGCACATACCAAATGGGGCATTGTATTCTATAATGGATCTAATGGGGAATAGTACAGTGGGACAATGACCTCCTTTTTTCTGGATAAAAAGCCCTTAGTGATGAGGTGTGCCACACAGAAGGATTTCCTGACCGATGTGGTTATCGAAGGTGAAGCCACTGTCCACCTGTGTCTCTAAGTCTCTTATCACACTTTCGGCGTTTAGTGTACTGCCGCCTATGTGGTAATCCACAGGTACATGTTTTTTCCCAAAGGAGATAACTATACATTTCTTGGCATTGAGCTTGAGCCTATGGCTCTGGCAACAAGCATCTGTTTCTGTAAGGCCCTTTTGTAGAGTATCCATATAATTTGGAGATTCAATAATGGCTCCCAGTTTGCAGTCATCCGTGAACTTTGTTAGCCAGAGTCCCTTAGTATTGGCCTGTACTTCAGAGAAGTAGATGCCAAACAAGAGTGGTCCCAGGACTGAACCCTGAAGTACTCCACTTGTCACTTGTCTGGAGCTGGATTTGGAGTCAGCTACTTTTACAGTATGGGTTCTGTCAGTAAGCCAGTTGGCATTCCCTCGAGTGATGTAGGGAATAATGCCCAGCTTAGTAAGTATATCTATGATCCCAGAGTGGGGGATGGTGTCAAAGGCTTTGGCGAGGTCCAGATAGGCTGTGTGGACCGCCTTACCTTCGTCCACGGCTCTGAAGACTGATGCGAAGAAGTCAACCAGGTTTAAGAGACAAGATCGGCCCTTCACAAACCCAAACTGGGTGGGGTCCAGTGTTTGAAGGTTGCCAATGTCTTTGTTTGTAAGTTCTATGATAATAAGTTCCATGGCCTTGCAGATCAGACTCATCAGACTGATGTGGCGGTAGTTGCCTGGATCCAAGGTGGATCTCCCCTTGTGGAGTAGGATAATTGTAGCTGTGCACCACTCAGTGGGCATGAAGCCTGAGGTGAGGCTATGATTAAATATGACACTTAGGTGAGGTGCCACTTCATTTTGTAGTTCATGCAGTACACAGCCCGGGATGTCATCTGGTCCCATGGATGCTGTATTCTTAGCTTTGGAGAGTGCATTGTTTACCTGTGTGGCCGTTATTACCAGAATTTGGCAATCATCCAGTATTGAGATGGGCCATTTAAGGGGTGAGAGGGGGGTGAAGTTGGCACTGAAGTGATCTGCCAGGATATTGGCAATATCCTTGGGATCAGTATATTTAATGCCATTCTGTTGTAGCTTAGAGCAGATCTGAGCATTGCCATTTAGATTCTTGACATAGGAACATATAGTTTCAGGGAGCAACCCCCATATCACCTGATAATTATATATACTAACTTGGAGATTGCCATGGGAAGGGAATATTTCCCTTCCCGAGGATTGTTGATCTTGTGCACCTGTCAAACATCTGCATATATCAACTAAATGAGGTGCATTAAACAGATGTTGGCACTCCTGCATTTAAACCAAATGCATGCCACCCATCTGTACATATCTATCTAGCTATCCATATATGTATAGATATATATATCTATATATATATATATATCTATATATATATATATATATATATATATATATATATATATATATATATATATATATATATATATAGATATAGAAACGTTTTATTTGATATCTGATTTCAGGGAAAAGTCTGACTAGGTATAAATCCCATTTTCAGTGGAGGCCCAGGGAGGAAAGATCCACAGACATTATAAAGTTTGCTAAGATAAATCATATGAATATAATAATAGTAAATAAAAATGATCATGAAATGTGCAGTGGCGAAAAATAATAACAGACATACAAATATCAGCAGAATATCTATATAAGATAAATCCAATTTAAATAAGTAAAATATTTCAATGAATATGAAACAAACAAAAAAGTAATAAAGTCAAGATGACATTGCTAGAGACTTAAAAGAATTCACCAGTAAAAAGGTGTATAATAAACTTTAAGAAAGCAGAAGAAACATGGCTGAGATTCCAAGTAAAGAGATATTACTGATGGGGAGAGAAGGGAAGGAGGGCAGGGAGCAAATGGAGAAATAGGAGAGATTAGAAGAGGAGAGAAAGAAGAAGGAGCAAGCGAAAGGAAAGGGAAGAGGCCTGGAGTAAGACAAGTACAGAGACAGGAGTTGAGGAGGAATGCTTTTGAGGAGTATTTGGACACGTGACTTCCAGGTATTGGTTTAGTGTCATTGGCATCATGCACCAGGCATTGGCCACAGAGTTACAGTTTAAACTATGGCCCATGCATTTTCTTTAGTCTATAGATATCAAAGAGTTAGTTTTCACATGAGTGAAGAGGGTGGTTTGGAAAGTTAGGATTAAGAATTGTGCTTTGCTGGGCAGGATGAAGATTTATATATAATTATACAGCAAGGAGATGTTGAGTAAATTTGAGTTAGTTGGGTGACTCAAGCCAGTTTAATAATTTAAGAGCAGAGCAGTGATGGGAATTGTGTGACTAACTGGCTGCAAATCTAGCTACCTTATGACACAGTTCTAGTTTTCCTCTTAGTGAGATCTGAATAATCATGAAAATGGGTGAGGTGCAGAGTAGAGAAGGAAAGCAATTTGCATTGCCAAGTACGATTCTAGAGGAGCTGATAACAAATGTTCTTTTTTTAGATCTGTGGAGCCTCTACCCAGTTTATGTTGTGTTTTTTATACAATTTTGAATGTGAAGATCACATTTCAGTTAATCATCTATTGTGACACCAAGTAACTATGTATGTGGTACAACTATATATATATATATATATATACATATATATATATATATATATATGGGATCCATACAGATCCTCAAATGTACTTTCCACAGAAGCAGAAATCATCGAGCATACTTAACCGAAAGTGCTGTTCACAGAAGCAGCACTTTCGGATAAGTATGCTCATTGTGCCGGCCGTACTATGGTGCAGATAAGGGAAAATTCCCTTTTCCCCAATGTAGTGTGACCTCTGAGTGAGAATATTAAAGTAGGGGGGTGCCCCCATGCATAGAAGTAGGTTTAATGTTGTTTTTTTTTTAAACATATTTTAAAGTAAGTGCTTTTTCAGTGAAAGCGCTTTCGGTAAAGTATGTTCAGTGATAATGTATATATATATATATATATATATATATATATATATATATATGGTTCTACCTCACTGGACCAAGAAGATCGACAAGCAGAAGAAATGGGAAAAGGCTGTGAGGTAAGTGGGGATAGGGGTGGGTTAAGTGAGTTAGGGTTAGGAGCGGGTCAGGTAAAGTGATTGTGTTTGGGTTAGGGGCGGATAAGTGAGTTAGGGTTAAGTGATTGTGTTTGGGTTAGGGGATAAGTGAGTTAGGGTTAGGCGGGTCAGGTAAGTGTCGCGGACCTTAGGGTGAGGCTTTGGGTCAGGGTTGTAGGTAGTTGTGTATGTGTGGTTTAGTGTGGGTTTGTAGGGATTTTGGTGTGCTTGTGTTGTGTATGTGATTTTGGACGGGAATGTGTTTTGGTTGTTGATTGTGGTGTGTGAAGTGTATGAGGTTTCGTGTTTGTGTACCGTCGGTTATTTCGTTGTCGGGCATGTGGGATTTTGTGTTTTGTACTGTCGGTTATGTGGTGTCGGTGATTGTGTTGTGGTGTTTCGTTTATGTGAGGTAGAACCATATATATATATATATATATGTATACATATATATATATATATATATATATATATATATATATATATATACATATAAAATATGCACACACAACACACACACACACACACACACACACACACACACACACACACACACACATATATATATATATATATATATATATATATATATATATGAAAAATTAATCTGTAATTTTATGATCAGCAGCCCAGACAGTCCATCTGAAAACTGTTAAGAAAAAAGCTAGACCATTATATAAGTATAAATTGGATAAGATTAAGGGTACTTTCCAAGACTCTACAAGCAGCTGTACTCAACAGCAACAGTAAGTGTTCCCTTTGATAGGACTTAAAGTATGGTTTGAATGAGTTCTCTCAAGTTATGGATCATTTGTGATTGAGTCCTTGTGGACCATACCACTGAGCCCAAGCTCCAGGAAACAGTAAAGCACAGTTTCCCCTGAGCCTCATGTACTACTAATTGAGTTCTATTCCCTGGCATGCTAGCATGTCAATGAAAGTCAGAAAGTTAAGCAACACACATGGCAGCTGGGGACTACTATGATGTCTTGATGGATGTTCTTATTACCTAATTACTTGAGTGCAGTAAGAATATAATATCACAAACAGTTATAGACAGTTAGCATTAATGAATGTGACTGGATACATTAGAATTCTTATTAGACATTTACCTTCAGGTTGAAAGGGGTCATATCATACATTACTTGACCAAAATAAATAGGATTCATGTCAGGAAGGGGATGCTCAGACCTCAAATGCCCCATAAGGGAGTTGTATTTTTTAACAATGTCTTGAGATCACTCCATGCAGTCCAGTGTAACTGGACTTTTAAAAGGTACTTGACTTGGTCAGTGGGGCTAAATTAATTTGGCATTACAGGTGTTTGGGTTTGAAAGTGCTGTTGGGCCTTGATCAGGGCATGTTTGCTAGCTTAATGTCATGGGTGTCAGCCAAATGAACAATAAAGTTCCTTTTCAGATTAATAAGAACAGTAAGAAGAGATGCCCATTGATATCTCTTCCCATCTTATAAACTATAAAGACTTTCATTATGAGATTGGATGACCCATAGGGACAGTGAATACAGTCTTTGAATATGCGACTGAATAACCCATATGGACTACTGCCTGTTGCCATGGATTCACAGGTTCCCAATAAACTGACCTATTCAGAAGATTGAATGGTATTCACCACACAGCGGAAGAATTCAACAGGCAGCATCAGGGCATACTTATAGCCTTCTAAGAAACCCTGGTGAAAAGCGGTGTTTTATCGCAAAGGGAAATCACCTGCTTCAGGAACAGCTGATGCATTTTGCTTGTAGATCATGAGGTAACTGCAGCTACATACAAGGATTCCAGTTCAGAACAGGCCTACAGGAGATGGTAGATATGCACTTTTTATGGGTCAAGAAAAAGCATGGCAAAATAATGATGACATGGTCATTGATAATCTTGTTGTTCCCAGCCTAGGGTGTAGTACTTTCCATGTTATATTTGCCATATGTGCAAAGGATGATTTTGCACATCCTTGCCATCCATAATTTAATGCCTTAGAAAGGCTGTAAACAAGAACATTTTGGTAAGGTAATAAATGTCTCATCATTATTGTCCCCCTTATTCCCATTTTCTTCATGGGTTTTGGGTGTCATGTCAACTCTTACCATCTCTTTCTGTTCAGTGCCACTCTCCTGCCTTCTTTGACACTCATGGCTGACTGTTGTAGGTCATCTCTCACACAGCCCATCCACCTCTTTAATGGATGCCCTTGTTTCCTCTTATCTTCTTCCTGTCTCTCCCAGATATTCTTCACCAGATTTTCTGCTTTTCTGCACATGAACCAAACCAGCGATATCTGTTGTATTTTAACTTTTCTGCAGTTGGAGTTACTTTGACTTCTGCTCTTATGTCCTCATTTCTTCATATCTCACAATGTGCATCCTACCACCCATCTCAGGCATTTCATCTCCATCAACTGCACAACCATCTACATGCTCCTATGCATCTATGCATGCATCTATGCTCCATCTACCTTCCTCAACTGCTCTGCTTAACTGCCCAGGATTCTGTACCGTACAGTAGTACTGGTCACACCACTGTTTTTTACACCTTAAATTTCAGCTTCTTTGGTGTTCTTCTGTCATATACTACAGCTGACATTCTGTGCTAGTTGCCTGCTGCCCCTCTGATGCAAGCTTTGACCTTCTCATTCAGATGTCTCTTATCCTCAGTGATTCATCTCAGATACTTGAAGCTGTTAACCTATTCCACAAATTTCCGTTCTATGTCAATTCTCAGCTTCTTCTGAATTCCACAATTTGCTGCCATTACAACTGCCTTATCTGTACTCACTTTCATCCCATATGCCATCAGTTTGGCATTCCAGTTTCCTATTCTTTGTTGTTCTTGCTCAGACTCTGTCTGTAATGCCACATCATATGCATACAGCAACTTTGTTGAACTGCCCCCTCTGACTTGTTTTCTAATGTAGTCCATCACCAGTATGAACAGCAGTGAGCTCAGAGCTGAACCTTGGTGCACACCCACTTCTACTGGGAACCATACATCTCAACTGTACAGATTTTCGCAGAATGTTCAGATTTTTGCCTTAAATTTTTGCTCTGTTCCTCTTAAAAATTGTGAAATTATTGGGATGATCCAAAGATTAAGTCATTGAATAATGACATGTATTTGAATTTTAGACTTCATATCCTTCAGAAAATGCATGTTAACACAGATCCTATTATTCTAACAACATTTTAAGTTTATAAGACCGATATTTAAAATGTGTCCCTATTTTTGGGCTTTTGTCCACCCATTTTGTTGGGCTTTGTCCAGATTTCTTGCACTAAGAGGTTGAGATGTATGTTTAGAACCCCTCTGTGAGACCAAACACTGTTCATACTTGAGTTATTGTGTCCTTTAACATATCCTGCACCAATTCTACCAATGCTTCTGGGACTTTGAACCACCAGAGGACTGCCTAAATCAGTTTTCTTGGGACTTTGTCAAGTTTTCTCAAAGTACAGAAATGCCCATTTGGACTCTTTCCTCATCTCTAGCTTCTTCTCAACTATCTGTCTCACTACAAGCTTCAGGTCAGTTGGCTGTGTCCAGATCTGTGCTGCTCATCTCCTAACTTTCTACTACTCTGCGTATTAATTTATTAATCACTGGTTCCACAACTTTCATGCAATGTGACAGGAGTTTGATACCTCTGTACTGCCCACAGTTGTGAATGTCCTCTTTGTTCTTGAACACTATCACTAATATGCTAATTCTCCAGTTATCTGGAATACACCTTTCTCTCCACACTGAGTACCCTCAGGATCAGTTTCTTCCCTATCTCACCTAGCATCGTTATCATATCTGCCGTGACCTCATCTGAGCCTCCTGCTTCCCCCTGACTTCATTTTCTTTAGTGCTGTTCTTACATATTCTTTGCTGGACTCCTCCTCTTCTCTCATCATTGGTTGTGTCTGGGGCATTACAGCTTCTGCAGGGTTTTCTTTGTTCAGAATCCACTGGAAGTATTCCTTTCATCTGCCTTTGATGGTCTGTGGACTGGTGAGCAGGTTGTTACTGACATCCCTTATGAAGAGAGCCTGACTAACTTCATTATCATTCTGTCTTTGCCTTGCAACCTGACATAGTTTATCTGTGCCATCTCCAGACTTACTTTCTAGAAGATGGTAGAGTGCATCTGATGCCTTATTGTCTGCTATTGCAACTCCTTTCTTAGCTTCTTTGTTAGCCAAACAGTATTCCTTCCTAACCTGGTTCATTATTCTAACTCCCGCTTTTTACTGCACTCCTTCTTTCTTTTGATGACTTTATGGGCTTCTGCATTCCACCATCAACTTTCCTTATATACCTTATTTCCATACCTTGCTTGGCCACATATCTACTCTGTAGTTCTCACACATGCTGTTTTGAGGGACTGCCATTCTTCGTCACCTCCTTTTAGTTCCTCTTCTTCCTCAAGTGCTAGAGCCCTGTGAAATTTCTTGAACTGTTATACTTTCTGTCCAGTCAACGTCCAGGTTTTAACCCTGGTCTCTGTTGACCTTAGAGCATTCTCTGACCACTGCTTGCAACTGTTTGTGTCAATCAGTGGCTTATGCTGTGGGCTGACTGTTTCACTGGGGATGACTTTGCAATCAACGATTCTACACTGGTGGCCTTTCCTTAGTAGAAGGAAGTTTACCTGAGTTGCTTGTTGACCAGTCTTTAATGTGATCTTGTGACTGTCTCTCTTTCTGAACCATATGCTGGCTACTATCAAGCCATTTGCCAGACAGAAGCCTAGAATGGCCTTTCCTTCTTTATTCCTGTTATCCCACCCATGTGGACCAAGGCAGTCCTTATATCCTGTTCTTTCTGTCCCAATATGTGCATTCAAGTCTTCCATTATTAACATCAATTCATGTTAGCTTTCTTTATCTAGTTGGACTTGGAACAGCTATCTGAATGCTTTATTTTTCTCACTTTCACAACCCTGCTGTGGGGCATAGGCTGAGATTATGAATACTGCTCTATTATTACACTGGAGTCTAATTGCCATGAGTCTGTCACTAATTCTGATAATATCCTCACAGTCTTTCGAAGTCTCACCCTCACCAAAATTCCCACACCATTTCTAGCCCATTCTCCTCATGAGTAGTAAACACTGGGTCTCAAGCCAAGTGGCTTTGCTGCACTGCCCTTCTATCTTATCTCCTGGATACATAGGATGTTCAGCTTCCTCCTTATCATCATGTCATCTACTTTTAAGCTGCAGCCTGTCAGTGAACCTACATTGAGTGTAGCAATTCTTAGTTCATGTTTAGCAGGTTGATTAGTTTTACATCCAACTTTTACTCAACAGAGCTATCAAGTAGCCCAAGCTGCGCAACTGGACACAAGCTGACCAGTAGCTTACTGACCCTGGTCTGCTGAGCTTTATGGCAGGCACACACTGGCCAATAGGGACACATACACCCCTCCCCCCATTAGCATGAGTCCCTGGCATAGGTCGGAGTAGGACGGATCCTCAACCCCCTTATCATCGGCAAACACCAATGCCCATTTTGGCAACATTAGTAAATATGACCAAATCAACTAGAGCCACGATAAATGTCTGATGTTCACCAAATGTAATGCATATTTGCCCAGACCACTGACAGCCAGGTCATACCACACTTTGCTGGTTAGATTTTTTTTTTTGCATGATGAGAACTACAAGAAGAGATAGATAAAAGAAGTGAAGTTGGGTTACATGACTCCTGGTAGGATGAGGATTATGTAACTAGCTGATTTATTAGCTTTAACCACAGTTTGTTCAATACCTGTACTGAATGCTCTAAACAGAATGGAAGCAATACAAGCGAAAGCAAACATGTCTTGGTTAGCATTCCTTGGGCAAATTCAAGTTTTTTATTTGAGCTATTGAACTCAAATACATGCAAGCAGGCTGCGATAAACTGATTTTCAATATTCCATGTAAATAGTACTTGAAGCAGAAAAGGTTGACTCCTACTATTGAATGGCTTCTTCTCTTTTTAAGTTACTTCTGTAAAAGCAATTCATCAGTTCTCACTTATGTAACAATGTATCTCAAAGGTAACTGTTTTAATATGATGTATGCTATTATATTCTCAGTTAATCAGTACAACACAGCTTGACTGCATATGTTTTATTATTTTAAGCATTGCATTTCATTGTACTGGATAGTTTTTGTGGTTTATTATCACTTAAATAAGGATGGATTGACTGTATATGAGCTTAAGAAGACAGCTGCTTTTCAAATTTTATTATTTGTGTACCAGATTTCTCTTAGTTTGAAGAAGTGAATCATGAAATTGAATATGGTATATCTTTACGCATATGCTTGCTGAGAAGTCCGCTATGAAAGAAAACAAGTCTGCAGGAATCCAAAACTTTTTAAAAGGCTTGCTGAGTTATCGTGAATAAATTGCCTTCTTAAGGAAAATAGTACATACACACACACATGCATGCGTACAAACATATACATGTATGTGCACACATGCACACACACACACACACACACACACACACACACACACACACACACACACACACACACACACACACATACACAAATACACTTAAAAGGACATTTACAGTAAGAATATTAAGGCGAGTAAGCATATACTGAATATGGCCCTCTTGCTCAGATATGAGAGATCTGTTTATTTTTCACCAGCAGTTTTGGTAAGGCATTGTGAGAGGAAAAGGCTCTTTATCATTATGGAAAATCATCCACTCAGAGATAGCTTATATATTTACTTTATTATTTATTTATTTATTTCAGTTTGATGACCGGGGATGTCCACTGGACCTAAAAAGAGCCTATTTTTAGTGGATACCTGGGCAGAAAAGCTCATGTACAGTGAGAAACATATTAGTTTATACATATAAAGCAAAGAAGTCATACAGCTTTATGCAGCATTCTACAGTAAAAAAATTCTATATTCTACAATAATAATAAAATCTTGTAGCTGTACAGTCTAAGAGTCATTAACAGTGAATTGCAACTGAAATTTTACATTCCACAATAATAGCAGTAAAAATCAACATGCAACAGAGCAGTCTAATAGTCATTAACAGTGAATTACATTTGAGGATGAGAAATTGTTGGAAATAAACTGTTAACAAAATTTGGAGGTTAAGGAGCAGTAGGAGGGCAAATGATGTGAGGGCAGAAATGATGCACAGAATTAGAAGGTGGGTTTTGACGGTACCTGTCAAATCTTCGAACGCTCAAAATTTCAAACGTTACATGGTCGAGACCAAACGTTCGAAATTTTGAGTGTTCGAAGATAGACTTTCAATGGAGCCATATGGTGCAGATAGGGGAATTTCCCTTTTCTGCACTAAAGTGCAGTCTCGGAGTTGGTATATTTAAGTAGGGGGGTGTGGGGGTGCAGCTTCCCACGTGGGGGGTGCAGGGGGGCTTGCCCCCTTGCCTACGCTGTTAAAATGTTTTTTTCTGTGTTTACTTTATTTTTATTTGATGTTCGAACATCTAAATTTCGAACATTTGGTCTCGACCATGTAATGTTCGACATTTTGGATGTTCGAACATTTAATATAGACCCGGGTTTTGATATAGGAGGGTCCTATATGGGGAAGGAGCAAGGGCATTCCCACTTTGAAGGTAGGTGGGAATGGAGGAAGGATTTAAAGTTAGAGTGGTTATATTTCAAAGGGAGGGAGGAAGAGAGTTCCATAGTTTAGCTAAGGAGCAGGATAGCAGAGATTGTCCAGGTGGCCGCAAAGGTTTGTAAAATTTGAGCAGGTTCTGATTTTCTAACCTAAGTGAGCGATTAGGAATATAGGGGGTTAAGAAGGTGGAGAGAGAGAGAGAGAGACAGGAGGATGGGTTAAATATGAGCTTATGGACAGTGGTGAGTTTGAGGAGGTTCAGATAGTTGAGAAGCTCAAGCCATTGCAGTGAGTGGAGGGAGATGCAGTGATGGGATGAGTTCCTAGAATTGATGGCAAATTTGCAGCTTTTATTGTAGCAGACTTCTAATTTAGTTTGAAGACCAAGCTGGAGATTCAAGAACAGAGGAGCATCATACATTAGGGAGGGGAGAAGGTATGTGGAGGCGAGGGTCTTTCTGGTGGATGGGGTTGAGATAACGGTTATGCCTATATAGAAGTCCTAATTTTTGGTGTTTTTACGTTAGTTTGGATGTGAATATTGAATTTTAGATGTTCGTCAATAATGACTCCAAGCATTTGCTATTCATCAAGATTAGGTATTATTCATTATGACAGCAATGAACTGCATGTTCTATAAGTGCTTCCAGTCCTACGAACAGTGTATTTATTATTAGTATGTTACAACATTGTCACAGTTTACTGTACCATATAGTAATCTGCAGATCTTCTGTTACTCTGATATGAAATATAAGAGATTTTACCAAGAGTTCCCCAAATCCCATGGAACTGCTGAATTCCATAGATTATAAATTATTCCTATCATCTTTAGAGGATCTTCTGGAAATGGACTGAGCTAGGTAAGGGCTCTATTATGTTTTATAAACTGCAGTATTTTACTTATATTAGTGAAAAGCAGGTGTTCCACATATGAGGATCTGTAAATTCTCATGCCCTGTTCTTGCAAATAATGTGATAATTCTTAAAGATTATACAATACCAAGTTCAGTTTTCACAGTTTTCAAACATTTTTTTTTTACTTCAAAAAAGCTTAAAACAGATATGGATAAAATAAGAGAAATGTTATTTATGAAAAGAAATGTAAGTGTTAAGAAACATCTTATAGCTTGCCTATATGGTTTTGACAATACTCACTACAAGATGAAAACTTATTAGCTTCATTGAGATGGCCTCGCTGCTTCACTTGCAAGGATTTCTTGAATTTGTCAATGGCAAATGAGTCTCAAATGTGTACTTGATAAATATTTTCCAAGAAAAAAACAGGCAATTTGTAATAGTAGGTAAGTCAATGAGAAGCAGAATGCAGTGTGGTGGCATTCTGGTGGTAATAGCCCCATTACTGCCATATGCACTCCTTTTATTTCAGCAGGCTCCTTTTGTTTCAATGTTCATTTCTTGTAACATATACTATTTTTTTTCTTACCAGGAATGTAATGTATTAGAGTGACTATGTTAATTATTACCCATACTTTATGAAAAAGGTGTGACTTAATTTTCTTCAGTTAACATTCAGTTAATGCAACAAGCTAACTCACACATGGAAATAATGAATGTGAATAAATGAAAGTAGATCCATTCATCCATCCACAGCCCTTTTTCTCCCATTTTTGCACATGGGGTGTATGTAAGCAGATGGCATACCATAATTGGTAATGCTTTGGGGCTTTGGAATATGAAAACATATACCTGGATATATGTGCCTGAATCTTAGTTGATCTCACCTGCATACCATATGAACCTGAGACAGCCACCTGCTATTCTTCTGACTTAGATCTACAGCAGAGCCTCCATTGTAGCCTCCTTTTTCACTAAAAAACAAATAAGGGAATAAGCACTCAATGTAACACACTCTAGTATTTATCAGGCATGCAGTATTCCATAATTTTCCTCTCTAATTCATTTCACAAGAAAACCTCTCATAGGTTAGTACTAGGCTAACTGCCCTTGCGAGCCATTGTAAGCCCAGCCAATTATCCCCTGTGAGACTCAAACCCTGCACCTTGTGTTTGTAAGGCAAAAACCTTAACCGTTAGTCCACCATCCCAACCCCCTCAGACATTTACTAACAGAACTAACACATAATCTGGACAGTAGTAGAAACAGAAATGGAGGAAAAGAATGCAAATTACTTTACCTGCTGGATCTACAGATTCTTAGAACAACGCCTGCACTGTGCTAGACTCTGGTGAAACTAGAGGCTTCCATGCATCTGTTACATAAGCTTGTATTCCATTTGAGAAAACAGAATGCCTGATTTTGATTGGTCAGCTTCTGCAGGATATAAACTCTATTTTGTATGGCTATCATCTGTGAAAGAAGTTGTTTTTATCTTCTGTGTGATGGAACCTTACATACAATAGATAACTGGAGGTCTGCTCATTTTGGTGTTCTTCACAGCTGAACTGGTGACAGCAGTCTAATGTTCAATCAAAATAGACAACCACAGACTTCAGAGAAAGAAGAGAAAACCTCATAGCCCTTTTCAAACTAGGTTCAACTGATTCCATACTCTACAATGTCTTGGCTTCCTACAACTGAATTTGCAGGATACTAAAAAAGGGTACCGACAATGTATTTTGCTGCTTAAAAATCTTACTAAGCTTATTGTTAAAATTAGAAATTATAAAATGAACTCACTCAACTTAAAGATGGATAAGAGTGAAGATTAAATTATTTCAAAAACATAAAACTGAATGACTTGAAATGCTTTATTACTGTAAATGATTTTGCCTCACTGGTCTGGGTCATGCCTAAAAAGGTTTCACTGACCAATGTACTTTACATTGTTAACAGACTTAAAAATAAATAAATACATATATACATACATACATGCATACATATATACATAAAGTGAAAACACTGAAGTCAGTTTATTTATGCAGCTTCTTCAAAATATGTCCTTTAGTCAGGATTAAGCTTAATTTTATATAAAAAAAAATATACACATCACAGTTTATTATTAATTTATTTATTCATTCTTTTTTATTTTTAATCAGGGTCAAACACTGATTTCAATGAATGTTTTTCTTTATTTGTTTATTTAGTCATTTGTTTGTTTGCTTATTTATTTTTACTGTATACAATAAGTGGAAGCATTTATTGTTGTGGATGTCTGCTGATTTTCTTAGCCATGGATGGCTATTGCAGTGCATGTGTGCACTGATTTGTAACCACTGCATCTAACTGATTCATAGGTTCATAGGTTCATACTAGGCTATCTGCCCTAGGGCATTTATAAGCCTAGCCAGAGTGTTTGGCTTTCATCACCCATTTTAAATTAATTTTGCTATGCCCTTTTTCGAGGTTAATATACTGCCTCTGTCTAACAGTGACACAGAAGTGATACCCGGGGTAAACCTATGATCTCCCATCCACTCATCAAGATTCCTCTTGAAGAGAGTCAATGAGGGACTCTGCCTAACCTGGACTGGGATTTTATTCCAGAGTGAAGGGAGCCTCTGGGTTATGAATCTGTCCCTCCAGCATGTCCTATTTATTTCAGTGCTGAGGTTCAAGTCTCTCGAGCACGTAGCTCAATGGGATTTGGGTTTTCTGAGGTGCAGCATGTCCATTAATTCCGGGTTGGAGATGGCTTTATACGTCAGGCACAGATCGCCTCTGAGCAGGCGGTATGCCACTGAGTAGAGCTGGAGTTTCTTTAACCGGGCAGCATATGGCATCTGTTTGAGCCCTTTGATCCTCTTGGCGAGGTACTTTTGGGGTCTTTCTAGTTGCTGCAGGTGTCTGGTAAGGTACATCCCAAAAGGGGCATTGTACTCAATTATGGGCCTGATGAGGGATGAGTAAAGAGGCACGATGACCTCCCCTGATCTAGATGTTGTCCTGCTTTTTTCATCTTCTGCCCCCAGTCCCATGTGCTTTTACTTTTATCTTGTCATAAACTCTGCCTTAGCTGTACATCACCACTAACACATAAATCGACTATTTAGGCAGCTATACCGATAGATTAAACCATTACTTCAGCAGCAACATTTCATTCTCTTCTTACATTTATTTGTGTGTTCCTTCCCACAGCAGCCAGCTACTAACTGCCTCCCAGCATGGTATCTGCCTATTTTACAGCACTACTGCAGTCCTTCTCATCTTTTTAAATGCTATTAACCAAGCCAGATATAGGAGAGCTTATTGTCACTGTGCTCCTTCATAAACAAACCAGGGATAAAGGACAACTTGTTGTCACTGTGTTACTTGATTTGTCAAAGGCCTTTGACACTCTTCCCATCAAAAGCTACTCCATCCATTATTTCTGTTTGAGCTCTCTAAACCTTCACTTTATAGTTTAGTAGCTATCCTTTTTCTAGATACCAGTAAAATTGCAAACTTCACTTTCCCCTTTTTTTCCTGTCACCACAGGAGTACCCCAATGTTCCATACTTATCTCTCCTGTTCAACATCTTCAATAAAAATCTTCATACTGCAAGTAAGCAAGCCATATTTATCCAGTTCACTGACAATTCTGCACTAATATATTTCACTGATAACCTTCCATCACTTCAGCTCATCACCCAGAAATCTTTCACTCCTACTGAGCTCTGGATAAACAACCAACAAGGCATACTCTCCTCCCCAAAATCATATTTATTTTCCTTCCAAAACCTTTAAACCATAACAAACCCTACTTTTCAATGACCTCATCCAATAACACCCCATTGAGGTCATTCTCTATACAAAATTACTAGGTATGATTATTGATGACAACCTCAAACTTGACTTGCATAGACATCGCATAGTAAAAAAAATCATCTAAAACTAAAAACCCAATACAGAGCTAAAATCTATTTCACCAATTCCACTAACAAACTCCTAGTCTCTGCCTATTTCTCTCTCTTACCTTCCCCACTCTATGCTTCTCCTGTCCTAATAAACCTCCAAGCCGCCAGGCCACATTGAGAAACAAGCTAGAAGAATGCCACAGTAAAGGAGCCACGTTGTGTCCTGTAAACTCTATAAGACACACCACTGTGTTCCACTAAAAGAACAACTGGTTAGAATTACCTCATCATCTTCTTTACTCCCAGCTTCTCACTGTCTGTACAATAACATATCAGTCCCAAAAATGCCCATCTTTGAATAATACTCTCCAGGCATACTCACCCACCAGATCACTGAACTCAAGAAACACATTCCTTCTCAGTATTCACAAAGCACAATGCTCAGCTAGGAAATCCCTCAACTCCAGTTATTCAGCCAAAGCCTACAACTCTCTCCCCTGTTAATAAGACTAACTTCCAATTGATCCACATTCAAGGATGGTCTAAATTGGTATGAAACTGAATTTTGGATATGTCCTTAATTACCCCCAAAATATTGTCAGCATTCAACAGTATTATGCACTACATCAAGTCTTGCAATGAGGCCATAAAACAAAACATATTCTAATTATAGGAGACTTTAGCACTATTTTTCATGGCCCCTTGAGACAAGTCCAAATTGGCTTCCTCTCAGACCCGAACATTACCCAAATGGTACAAGAGCCAGCCAGATCCATTCCTCTAACAACCATACTTTACTCAACTTTCTAATCACTAATCTACTATAACACATACTGTTGCTTATTATCTGTCCATCAAGCATGTGACCGTTGTGTTACTGTCTTTAGGTATTCCATTAAATGACCTAAGCCCTACACCCCTGCCATTTCAAAACAAGTCTTCCAAGCTACATATTCCATTGACTAGAGCTCACATGTCAACAAGACCAGCACCTTCCTTACAAATGTTTATAACCATTCAAAGCAAACATTATCCTCAAACCTATAGGCTTTATAAAGCTTCTCATTTTCCATGAATCAAATGTGAGCTCTGAGCCACTGCAGTACATAGAGAGATAAAGCCCTGACTATGGCCCAGGCGAGCCAGGTTCAGTTAGTAACTTGGCTGACTGACAGAGTGGCAGGGAGATAGGGATGGGAATGCCAGTCCTGGGTGGGAGGGTGCTTGTTAATGCTCCTTAAGAGAAGGAGTGGTCCAAAGAGAGAAGTTGTCCGCATATTGAGTTGACAAGTGTGGGAGGTGGGGAAGGGATGTCAGTAGGGCATATAAAAGAACCCCCCCAAAGGAAAACACAGATGTCCAAGCTCCCAGAATGCCTATAGTATCCATGACCAGCCCCAGCAATACTGGAGTATTCCAGTAGGAGTAAGAGGATGGCTGCTGGACCTGGCATGGATGTGGAGAACAGGGGGATCGGATGGTAATATGAAGTCAAAGAAGACCAAAATGAAAGATGAGCTCCATTTCTTACTCAAATAAATTGATCATGGCCTGAGAATCTTGAAAACAATCTCAGTCCACTCCAACTACATGCACCAAGTAACCTCACCAAACGTCCGTAAGGCAGCATAAAGCTATTTACTTCTGCAACAGACAAACCACTTCCTTCTCCAAAACAAGAATGTTATAGCAAGAAGTTAGTAACTTCAATGATCATAATGACAAAACAAATGATTCCCCTTTCTATCTGCGAAGATGGCCTCTCCTTAAAATTCAGCCACATTTTCATTGCCTGCACTACAGTTACCTCTCCATATCCTTCTGCTCTCAAACCATGAAGCCCTTCCTACTAAATAAAAAAGTCATTACAAGAAACTGCTATGCCTCTTAGCTTTAGTATAATATTGATGTTATCTGTTTTAATAACAAAGTTCTTTTTCCATGACAGAGTTTACCAATTCAGTTACTGGAGATATAGGTGAAAGGAAGGAAAGAAGGATTCACTTCTCTATAAGGTAAATACATGTCACTTTTTCTTTTCCTATATGTATTGCTAAGCTAAAATTCTATATGTTATTTTCCACACTAAATATATGTCTTAGTTTAATAAGTATTAAGAAATTAACTCTTTACCTAATAATAAGATAACTAATATAACTAAATAACTAATAATAATTCCAAAGACCTGTGTCTGGAGCATTTCTCCCCTGGCCTCTGCTGAAAATAGGCTCTGTCTAGTCGGACTTTCCTGATCAACAAATGTTAAATAAATAAATAAATACATACAAATAAATAAAATACACTTACTTTATAAATATATATATATATATATATATATATATATATATATATATATTCTGGTTTCCTTTCTTCATATATGTGCCACATAAATCCTAAAGTGATAGCTCATGCTAATATAACATAATAGCAAGTTGCTAACAGTACATTAAATACGTGTGTTGTGAATGGACTGAATGTTTATAGTGTTGTTAACTTTTAACTCTTAATTCACATGTCATGGTTGATTGGAATATGAGAGGTGTTGTATGTATTAAATATGGATGTGCTTTCTCTAAGAGATACCGAACTGTTATGTTGTTTATGAGTGCTTCTTTACTAATATACTGATAAAATGGTGGGTGTATGCAGTATATATGAAGCTATTTTCTTTTTCTTTCTTTTTTCTCTTCTTTTTTCCTCATATAGTCTTATCTGTGATGTTTGGTGTCAGCTTATTTATTAGGGAGGGATTAGGAGTGCAGAAATACGGTAGTAAAGACAAGTTCTGTGTTTTCACACTGGGGTTTCACTCATAGCTCTCAACCTTCCATCTCCACAATGAGGAACACTACCTTTCATAATGTAGAACAACTGGGCAAAATGTGGAACACTCGCTAACAGCTTATTAACAACTTCATCTAGGAAGCTGATAGGATGGCTAAAATGTGATATTGCTACTTATATAATAGTTCTTTTAATAAATTAGCATGATTCAGTTCTATTTATGATGGATATCTGTTAAAAATTGCTAATGCTGAATGTGTTACAGATCCTTTCAATGTGGAACTTCGAGGAACATGAATGTTTTAAGACCCCAAACGAGGAACATTCCTCGTAATGAGGTACACTTGAGAGGTATCGTTTCTCTTTGAAACCTGTCAGTTATTCTTTTGTTATCCCCTCCCTGCTATGATAGATATAAAAAAAAAAAAAAAGTGAGAGAGTGCACCAAATAGCTATAACAAAAACAAAAAATAAAATGATAAGAAGTATTACAGACTAGGTTCTTAAACAGCAGGGAGCAGGTTGGTTTTAACCACTTATACAGCCTTCTTTCTCCATGTAACATGAATGAAAGTCATTTACAGATAGTGGTATTTCCTTCTCACAGAGCAGGTTCTAATAGAATGTACTCTTTCAGGAGACAGAGTTCGTGTGTGTGTGTGTGTGTGTGTGTGTGTGTGTGTGTGTGTGTGTGTGTGTGTGTGTGTGCGCGTGTGTGTGTGTGCATGTGCGTGTGTGTGCGTGTGTGTGCGTGTGTGTGCGTGTGTGTGTGTGTGTCTGTGCGTGTGTGTAAGAAACACTGGATAAAATGTTGTTGCAAAATAGAAAGAAGGTGTTAATTACAGGCAGTCACATGTCATGGTTGATTGGAATATGAGATATGGATCTGCATCCGAAATGTGGACAACCCATAGATACGAATGGGCTGCTGCAATGTTGGAAATAACATAAAAAATAAAATTGTTAAAGCTGTCCAAATCTGAGTATGTGTGTGTGTGTGTGTGTGTGTATGTGTGTGTGTGTGTGTGTGTGTGTGTGTGTGTGTGTGTGTGTGTGTGTGTGTGTGTGTGTGTGTGTGTGTGTGTGTGTGTGTGTGTGTGACAGATCAGGAGAGTGAGTGCGATGTGTGAGTGAATGCAGGTATGAATGAGGAAGTCATTGTGTGTATGTGAGAGATCAGGAAAGTGAGAGCAATGGTTGAGTGAATGCAGGTATGAATAAAGAAGAGACTGTGTGTATGAGAGAGAGAGACAGAGTGAAGAGTGAGAGCGATGTGTAAGTGAATGCAGGTATGAATGAGGAAGAGACTGTGTGTATGAGAGAGAGAGACAGAGTGAAGAGTGAGAGCGATGTGTAAGTGAATGCAGGTATGACTGAGGAAATGACTCTGTGTGTGTGAGAGAGATCATGAGAATGAGTGCGATGTGTGAGTGAATGCAGGTATGACTGAGGAAATGACTCTGTGTGTGTGAGAGAGATCATGAGAATGAGTGCGATGTGTGAGTGAATGCAGGTATGACTGAGGAAATGACTCTGTGTGTGTGAGAGAGATCATGAGAATGAGTGCGATGTGTGAGTGAATGCAGGTATGACTGAGGAAATGACTCTGTGTGTGTGAGAGAGATCATGAGAATGAGTGCGATGTGTGAGTGAATGCAGGTATGACTGAGGAAATGACTCTGTGTGTATGAGAGAGATCATGAGAATGAGTGCGATGTGTGAGTGAATGCAGGTATGACTGAGGAAATGACTCTGTGTGTGTGAGAGAGATCATGAGAATGAGTGCGATGTGTGAGTGAATGCAGGTATGACTGAGGAAATGACTCTGTGTGTGTGAGAGAGATCATGAGAATGAGTGCGATGTGTGAGTGAATGCCGGTATGAATGAGGAAGAGACTCTGTGTGTGTGAGAGAGATCATGAGAATGAGTGCGATGTGTGAGTGAATGCCGGTATGAATGAGGAAATGACTCTGTGTGTGTGAGAGAGATCATGAGAATGAGTGCGATGTGTGAGTGAATGCAGGTATGACTGAGGAAATGACTCTGTGTGTGTGAGAGAGATCATGAAAATGAGTGCGATGTGTGAGTGAATGCAGGTATGACTGAGGAAATGACTCTGTGTGTGTGAGAGAGATCATGAGAATGAGTGCGATGTGTGAGTGAATGCAGGTATGACTGAGGAAATGACTCTGTGTGTGTGAGAGAGATCATGAGAATGAGTGCGATGTGTGAGTGAATGCAGGTATGACTGAGGAAATGACTCTGTGTGTGTGAGAGAGATCATGAGAATGAGTGCGATGTGTGAGTGAATGCCGGTATGAATGAGGAAATGACTCTGTGTGTGTGTGAGAGATCATGAGAGTGAGTGCGATGTGTGAGTGAATGCCGGTATGAATGAGGAAATGACTCTGTGTGTGTGAGAGAGATCATGAGAGTGAGTGCGATGTGTGAGTGAATGCAGGTATGACTGAGGAAATGACTCTGTGTGTGTGAGAGAGATCATGAGAATGAGTGCGATGTGTGAGTGAATGCAGGTATGACTGAGGAAATGACTCTGTGTGTGTGAGAGAGATCATGAGAGTGAGTGCGATGTGTGAGTGAATGCCGGTATGAATGAGGAAGAGACTATGTGTATGAGAGAGAGTGAAGAGTGAGAGCAAGGGAGCAATCCTCTGGCAGCAGTTAAGAGGTGGGTGGCTGCATAAGGGGAGGAAGTTAGTTATGGAATAGGCAAAGTAGGGTTAAGAGTGTGTGTGTGTGCGTGTGTGTGCGTGTGTGTGCGTGTGTGTGTCATACCTCTAAACCTCTTTGAGCAAGAAGTCTGGACAAAGCCATAAATAAAAGTGAGACAACTGCCCAAAATAAGACAATTTTAATAAATATTGCACTTACAAACTTAGAAAGTTGATAGAATAACAGCATGAATTTTCTGAAGGGTATGAATTCTGAAACTCAAACGTCTGTCATTATTTTCTAACTTCAGTGATTATTTGCCACTACTTTTGCTAAACTACCACAATTTTAAGAAAAATGGACCAAAATTATGAGGCAAAAATCTGGACATTTGGTGAAAATCTGTACAGTTAAAAGGTATGATTTTTGTGTGTGTGAAAAAGTCCTCACAAACACTGCATTTAATAACAAGATGTCTTAAACCAACTTTGTTGATAGGAAGTAAGGAAGCATAGCTGCTGTATACAGTATTATATTTAAGATTTTTTTTTTGGTTTGGAAGTGTTTCGAAAGTATTTTCTATGCAAAGAAAAGTAAAATAAATACTAGATTGAGGCAAACATTTTATTAAGTGACATTTAATAAGAACCATATGTACGTGTTTTGACTTGCATACAGATTTGACTGAAGTACAGTCTGAAAAACGAATCTCGTCCTTAACCCGGGGACAGCCTGTAACTTGCACTGTCTGTTACATTTACCTCAAAATTACTATTTTAACACTTATAAAGCTTGTATTTCTCTCTTTAAGTTATATAATACATTTTATAGCACTTTGGCACTATGCACAATATACAATTTGTTTTTTCAATTCAAGTTTTATCCTAATATATTATATTATTTGAATTACATTCTGTTCTATTAATTTAAAGATGGGAGGATGATCTTGTTTATGGCTGTTGATGTCAACTCCTTGCTTGGTTGCCTTGTTCTGCATATGCGTGTGATAGATATGCATATGTTTATGACAATACTTGTGGTGATGATCTGTGTTGGCTTCTATGTGGATATGCTTTTTGAGCAGGAAGTGAGGGGCTCTAATACATGGCAATATTAGAAACTCATGCTTTGAAAATTAAGTGAAAGTTTGATGCATAGTAATCGAGAGGCTAATATGAAAGTAACAGCATGTTTTCCACCAAGTCAGACAAAATTACACAGTCATTTTGAAAGCAGGGGATTTATATCTCTCTTAAAAAAGTGTAGTGGGTATGTTGCCCACCAGACGTTATCCGTCAGTACAAATATAATTCTGGGAACATATTATTAGTTACTTTAGACATAATAGTTTCTCTTTTACTATTTTGTATCTCATAGTATGTTCTAGAGAATATGGTATCCTATTTATACAACAGACATATTTTGAAAGATAATTGTTGAAAGTCCTCACAAACAGAGACAGATTTTTTTAAAGATGTTTATTTCTTCTTTGAAATATCATATGTGGCTGCCATCATATCCAAGCATGTACAGTCTTGGAGACATAATTAATTTAAATAGTTAACTAGTTAGTCACATTATCAATAATATATAATAGCATATTACTAGTATAGCATGATTGATATAAACAATGTTATATGTATTATCATTTATCTGTGTTGATCTCTTTTTTCTTCTCAGAACTGAAAGCAATGATTGGATTTATTATAATATTATATAGGCTATTATAAATAGAATAGAACCAAATGACTACAAGATCTGCTATACTTTACAGTTTACAAGTTTTATAGCAAGAAAATTAGTGTTTATAATGTGAATATTATGCATATACTAACCATTTTTAATTTTGTAAATAAGTTAGACCTTTCGTATATCATAACTTTAGAAGTAGTAGAGTGATGCCAGATACTTATTTGTGGGTAGGTGGTATTGCTATTCAAACCAGGAATTTAAAACTCTATGTCTGGGGGGGATGGAAAAGAACAGTAAATATACAGTAGTTTACAAATTAATTGTTTTTGGTGTCTACTATTCTTGATAGAAAGTTTACAGTTAACAATCTTAAGTATCTTATATCTATGAGTAAGCAGTTCACTAGATATAATAATAGTTTTTCAGTACCATATTATTTACAAATGTATGAGGGTATTATATGTAATACTTATTTATTTTTTTCTTATTCCAGTAGTATGACCAACTTGAAATGCATATCAATTAATATCAATGGATTAAATAATGGTTGTAAAAGGGGAAGTCTATATAAAGTTTAAAAATATTTAATTCTCAAATTATCTTTTTACAGGAAACACATTTAATAAAAGAAGATTTGGACAGATTTAATACTAAACACTATTCTGTATTGACTAGCTCTCATTATAAACAGAAGAGAAAAAGGGTGGCTATTTTATGGAAAAATGATTTGCCTTTACCTAAAGTCCTGAATACATTTAATGATAAACAGACATGTTTTGTTAAGTGACTTTAGAGATTCAAAGGAAACTATACACTTTTATTAATGTCTGTTGAATACCTGGATTGGGAATACAAACAGTTAACTAGCAGTTGGGAGAAATAATACAAATATCAAAGGGAAACATTATTTTTGAAGGTGATTTTAATTGTATTTTATCTGACAAGGATACCAACACTAGCTGTAAAAGGAAGAAACCTGTCTCGGTCAAGGCTTTGATGGACTTCAATTACCTATATAATATGAGTGATATAAATGAGTTTTCAGTATCAGTCTCACTCTTCTTTACACATTTCTCACACAGGCATGGCACACAATCACTAACAGAGTGTATGTTTCAAATGAGATCACTAGTGGAATAGATAATGTTAAAGTAGTATCTTGCCCACTATCAGATCATAAGACAATAACACTGGCAGTTATATTGAATTATAGTAATAACATACCAATTTAAAGAATTATTGCACATATATATATATATATATATATATATATATATATATATATATATATTTATATATAAAACCAATATGAAAGACTTTAAGGAGTACTTTAATAAAGAAATTAAAACTGTTATTGAAATTAATCATACAGGTAGCACATCAGAGATGTTTTGTATGGGCATCTTTAAAAGCATACCTTTTTGACAAAATTACTAGTTGGTATGCACAAAAAAAAAGAAACAATGGGGCAAAGAATTGATAGATTTACAAGAGAAAATTGCTAAGTTAAAATTAGATAGTGAAGAAGGAAATAATAACTTAAAAGAAATAAATAGCTTAAACAGTAAATATTTAGAAATTTTACTTAAATATAGTACAGTGTAAAATAACTAATTATTCCATAAATTCTAAATCCATGCATAACTAGGTTACTAGAACAAAAATGATTGTTTAATTTAACCACATCAAAGAATTATACTCCTCTAGTAGTAAAAAGAAGGTTACTGAAATAGATAATATTCTGGAGGTTTTCAGGGCTCATTTAATAAGATTAATCAACACAAATCAACAATGGATACATAAGATCTAATTAAAACATTTATAAAAAATATATTGAAAATAGACTGTCAGAGGATCAAATAAAATAACTGACAAGCCAATATTAATGTCTGAACTCAAAATTTAAACTAATAAATTGAAACCCAATAAGGCACTGGGAAATGATGGCATAATCCTGGAGTATACAAAATGATGACTAAAGAAGCTTTGAGTATTTTACTAGACATATTTCCAGTAGTCAAAGATTACACCCTAATATCCCCAATTTTAAAACCTGACAAAGAGTCAATATAATGTTCTTCATATACACCAATTTCATTATTAAAAATAAATTACAAAATATTCATGGCAATCTATTCCTCTAGAATAAAACAATTCTTCCAATGTTGATAAACAATGATCAGACTGGGTTTATAATGAACAGGAACACCTCTGATAATATCAAGAGAATACTATCAATAATTGATTATACTAAAAATTCAAAAAATAACTAACTTTTGTTAGTCTGAATATCAATAGTGCATTTGATTCAGTTAATTGAGAGTACTTACTATTATACTGGAGGAATGTAATTTTTCAATTTCTTACAATTAATAAAACTTCTCTATGAAAACTCCTTTATATACATTAAGATAGGCTCATATACTGCCCATTAAATCATGATTACTAAAGGTGCTAAACAGGATTGTCCTGTGTCCCATTGCTTTCTGCTCTAGTTATGGAACTTTTTGAAAATTATATGTTCAAATAAAAACAACAAAGGCATACTAATAAATAATGATTTAATCCCCAAAACACATTTATTTGCAGATGACATGCTGTTAACTTTGACTGATTGCAATTCTTTTCTTGTTGCAGTATTCAAAGCAGTAGGAATATTACAGAAGAAATTGGGACTTCATTTTATTGAGAATAAAACTAAAATAGCCCCTGTTAATTACAATATTAATAAAATAGATACAACATTACATAAATACATTGTGAAAGATGGTAAAATCACTTACTTAGGGATAATCCTGTCTGATGATATTAAATATAAAACAACCTGTAATTATAATAATAACTTAAATTCCAGAAAAAAAATTCTTAATAATTGGTATAATTTTTTTCACTATGCAAGAGAGACTTTCCTTAATTAAAATTATTTCCTTCCTAAAATTATATATATAAAACAATCTTTATCCTTCCAATTCCTAAAAATTATAAAAGAGTATATTTCTTTATCTCTGAGATTTTTATGGTTTCCTGACAAGCCTAGAGTGACTTTAAACTATCACATAAGAGACTGGACATCTGGTGGTATTGGTCTTCCAGACTTATAATTATATTCCTTATCCTCGATTGCTAAGACATTAATTTCTTGGTTAAATAAATATAATGGCAAATGGAAAGATATTCAGGGAGGTATTTAGTGTGCATCCAATGTTGTGTCTTTCAGCTTTTCCCGATTAGGGGTTGCCACAGTGGAACTCCGGTCCACTAACGATTGGTAGTTGATTTTTACGTGCCGAGTTACCAGCCCTGACGCACAACCTTCAATGAAGGAATGCCCATTCACGCATGTGTACATCCAATAATTTAACAAAATCATATCATGATAAAATACCTACTAATAAATGTTATTGGTTCAAGACTATCTTATAGAAAACAAAAACAAACCAGTTATCTGTTATTATATTGTTATGATAATAACCTCCTCTAACAATTTCATTTTCTGGAACCCTGAATATTAAGCATGGATTTTTTTTGTATTTTAATTGCCTATACTCAAAATAGTATTAATACATTTAACTTAACAACAATGACTACATTTAAAGACAAAAACCTGCTATATTGGTATCAATTACTAGAAAATGAGAAGTTACAAAATGTTGACCATATCATTAATAAGTTTGAGTTAAGCAAAGACATGTGGTTAGAAATTCATAATTGTAGACAATTAGTTGAACATAAGATTAATCTAATGCAACCGATAGTTCGAAATTATTTCCCCACCTTCATTGATTTACTCATTATTCTAATGCACCAGAATATTATTGGAAATGAACTTATATCTAAAATATCTAAGGTACTTAAGACATCAACGGTATGTCACAAAGAAAACTATTAGGATTATTTTAAACTTGTTAATAATAACTCATCAAGTGAAGATGATAAAAACTAATATTCCATTCTTCAAAACAAATTACTTTATCACTAAGGTGGAGGATATTCTCTTGGAAGTTCTTACATAGAACCTTTATCACACCACATAAAGATGAATTCATGTATAATAAAGACATAGGATGCTGGAGATGTAAACTAAATGTAAAAGCTGACTGGCACCATATGTTTTATGATTGCTTAAAACTTAAAGCATATTGGGATAATATGAATTCTCTCTTACAGTCTGTTTTTAATTATAAGTTTATGCTGACCAAATCTCTTATTTTATTTAATTCACCTATTCCCTCTTATGTCAGGAAAATAAAATGTTCTCTTTTATGGGGTATCTTAACAGTAGCAAGAAAAGTCATCACCAATAATTGGGGGAATCAGACTACTCCTACTGTGAAGGAATTTGTACACTTGGCAACTGAAGTCTGTCATCTTGAATTTATCATGATCAAGAACATCTAGAATCACCTCTTCATATAATATATGGTTGAAATTTAAAGTACTGCTGAATAAACAGACTTTAATAATTAACTAACAACTACTCATATCACGTTTCTTTTTCTGTTTAAAAAGCTTTTAATAGTAGAAAACATTGTAAATGGTTATTTTAGTTGTTTATTATTGTTCTTTTAGATGTGTATATTTGCTTTATAATATTTCTATTATCATATATTAATGTTTTGTTGATAAAACTTTCAATAAAAAGAATTGAGAAAAAAAAAACTGCTAAATTACTCCAGTTTTAACCAACCATGGCTCACCTGGCTTTGAAACACTATAGCCATGGTTCCTGAAAACTTATAAAGAATCAGTCTCAGCTCAGATCAGGTACCTATTTAAGCTCTCTTTACAACAGCAACATTTTACAGATCTGATGAAGAATGACATGGTCAGATCAGTACTTAGTATATCTGTAAAAGTCAATTTTATATTTTTTTCCTATAGCCTTCATACCACATTTAGGAAAGTTACTAATAAAGCAGTCTACAATCAGTTCACTGACTTTATTTATAAAAACAGTCCCACAGCAACAACATAGTTTTATCAAAAACAGTACATAAGCCATACTACATACACTGATCAGCACAATACATGCTAATACCAACAATGACCACTCTACTGGAGCACGATTTATTGATTCTGTAAAGCCATTTACTTTGGCCTCTGTACTATTCAATGGTTCTCAGGTTACCTTACCAACAGGAGTTACAGTATCAAGTATAATATCAATGCTTCCTCTCAAAAGAGCATAGTAAGTGGCATTTTTCAGGCGTCTGTCCCTCCCCCATGGACCTTAAGCTTTCTAACCAGAAACTTTATGCTGATGACTTTGTTTTTTTTGTTTCCCCACCTAAACATACAACTTTCTTACCTAACCATCAAGATATTTCCAGTAGCCTACATCCATTGTTAACTTATAAATAACTAGCACTTAATGATAATAACACCAGATTGATGTTATTTGGCACATAGGGTGGCCACGGTGGTGCAGCGGTTAACATTGCCGCCTCACAGCAAGAGGTTCTCCAGTTCGATTCTCAGTTGGGGTGCCTTCTGTGTGGAGTCTGCATGTCCTCCATTTGGTCGCGTGGGTTTCCTCCGGGTGTTCAGGTTTCCTCCCACATCCCAAAGACATGCTGTAGGTGGATTGGACACTCTAAATTGGCCATAGGCATGACTGCGTATGTGTGTGTGTGTGCCTTCTGTGGAAGGTTGGGCACCGGGCTGGCAACTCGACACTGTAAAACTCCACTGCCAATCATGAGCATCAGGTGATCTGCCGTGGCGACCCCTAACTGGGAAAAGCCAAAAGAAGAAGAAGAAGATGTTATTTGGCACATCACAGAAATCCACAAATAGAGCTCCTTTTATAACAACAACCAACAACCAAACATGGAACATGTCCATTCCCTTAAACACTTTGGGATCACTGTTGACTCCACCATAAATTTATCTTTATGGGCAAATGACATTACACCTCCTATTAACCCAGCTTTATTTATATTTATTTATACAATTTGTTAGCTGGGGTAGAGCACTGGTTTCATTGGACCAGTTTCACTCTCAGCTCAGAATTCACTACTGAAAAAAATAAAAATATTTTTTACTATAAAAGAGCTTGCTCAAAACAAAGGAATATTTAATGTACAACAGAAAATATGATTTGAGACCGTAGGTCAGCAGAAACCACTATGTACAATATTTACATCAATTCGAGTAGTGACATATTAGGAGTTAGAGAAGAGCTGCTGTAGTAAAAATGATAGGCAGCATGTGCTGGAGATTAGGTGACTAGGTTACATGAACTGTAGTAGAATATTTACAAGCAGCGTATGATGTGAGATGTTCCTTAATTTGTGCCCAAAAGGAGTAGTAGTTAGAGAGGTCTTTAAGGTTTTAGGGAAGATCCCTCCAGAGCTTTGGTCCAAGGGTAGAAAGGGAGTTGTTAGAGCACTGAAGTCTAGTTTTAGGTGCTTGCAAGAGAGGCTTTGAGTGACTATGAGATTTAAGGTCATAATGGAGACTGTCTAAGTAAGCTAGAGGAAATAGAAGGACAGGAGTTTTCTTTCAGAAGCCAGAAAAGTTTGCAGCCAAGGAGTAGATTGCCTTTTATTGCTGAACTGGCAGCCAGGTGGCTAGGATAGTGTGAAGCAGTGGTTTTCACACATTGGGGAACAGGCAATGAAGTGGCAGATGGAGTTGGAGATTTTCTGGATGGTGACAGAAATTGTTATGGAGGCAGATGCTACAAGAGCTAGGCTAGGCAGTACTCAAGTTAGGCTAGAAGAATCCTTTTGCCAGTAGCATTTCTTGTTGGGTGGGCTAGGAAAGAGTAGATGTTGCTTGTCCGGAAGAATGGAGAGCTTATCTTTTTCCAGGTGTTTTCAAAGTGATGGTAGAATTAAGTGAGGCATCAAACCAGGCTCCTAGGTATCTGAAGGTGTTAACCTGCTCATTGACATTGTTAAGGTGATCAAAAATAAAAAGTGTGTCAGAGTATCAGACTACCTCAGTCTTTCAGGACATTCTGCTGCTGACAGAAAGCATTCTACAACAACAGCTAGAATATGGTCTAAATGTACTCATCTACTCATCCAGTAGAAATCTTAAAGATCTGCAAACCTTCTCTAACCATACCTGCTGCTTTATCCTTCTGTTACCATAGTCTGAACATGACTATGTATCCCTAACTCATGCCACCTGGTTACCTGTCCAGTAATACTCTAACCTCCTTCTCTCACTTATATGCAGGACTCTTAATAATGATTTATTTATTTTATTTTTGATTAATGATAATCCCCCCTCCCATTCACAGGTTGCCAGTTAAGAATATGCCATGCCATCAATGTTCCTCTGCTAGAAATGCACCTTTCTAACTATGTCTGACAGCAACCTTTCCACCTCCATCCAAGATTTCTACATTTTTAACCTAAACTAGCACATATCAAGAAGTTAAAAACATACAAAGAAGTTAGGAATGCATTCTGCAAACACTTTGTAAAGAGAGATGTGTACAATTGCTTCTAGCCTCCTCTAGTTACTTAGTTCCTCATAAGTCACATGCATGCTGAAACTTCCTGACCTCACTTCTTCCCCTTTTTCCTACTAAACTATTACCTATTCATTTTTACTGAAGAATGTTTATCAGCTCTTATGTAACTCTAGTTCCTTTTTACTCAAAAAGGAAATATTGTACATTTGCATATATTCATTTCACATGCACACCTGCATGTATTCCTGTATAACCCTTGTAGTGTAATACCCTGCAATAGCTGCTGCATGAGCTTGTTTTGTTTTACTCTACTTTTGCTGCTGGTCTAAGCTATACCATTTTGATTATACCTCTGCATTCAGCTTTGTAAATTTATTTTACTATCATTTTTGTACCAACTATCACTCAGCTTTGGGTCTCTCAAGTTATGGCTGAAACAGATCCTTGGTGCACTACCGCAGTCAACATACAAATAAATCATCAGACAGACAAACATACATACATACATACATACATACATACATACATACATACATACATACTTAAACTTTCAGGGTCAGCGTGGGAATGTAAAAAGTCAATTTATACAGAAACTCATTTTTTGCAAATGTCTACAGCAGAGGTTCCATTACTTACACTTCAGATTACAAGCCATTGCACTTGATATTTCATTGTAGTGCTTTCATTACAAAATGTGGCTGTGAATTTTGCATAACATGAAAGACAAGCTTCTGTACTGTGTAGAATACGATATATTACAAGCAGGAGCATTTGTTAAGAGATGCCTTCACCTTTGATAAGAACTGTAATTTGAGTTTAACATTTGTCATTTTTTATCTGGATACTCTCTCATGCCTACTTTACATTACTATATGCACCTATTCTTTGCTGTGACATGCCCGTGTCATGGCAGAAAATGGTCGGCTGGGAGGAATTCCTTTAACCACTTAATAAATGAATGAACGAATAAATACATAAATAAACAATGCCATTTTCCACTTCTGCTCCATCTACGTGAAACTATTTTCTCCAATTTGCTCAAATGTGGCAGAAGGAAAATTAATTTATTGACACAATATCTGAGCAATAAAGCTGTTAATGTAATGCTTACAAACAAATCTTTCCTACTTGTTTAGTCAAATGTTGCAAATTATATTAGTTCAGTCCCAGTCCTAAGACTTTTTTCAGTTTTTCATGGGAGTCTTCCCTAAATAAACAGCTGATAATATAAATCCTTTTCTTCTCTCTGGTTAATAATTTGCCATCAGCCACTCATCCCTTTTTCGGAATACTGACTCATTTACCAGACTAGACAGGCAGAATCTGTGTAATACAACTTCAAAGTCTTGGAAATCAGATTAAAGACTTATTCTAGCCAGTCTGGAATGCAAATAGATATACCAAGATGTTCACATTTAACCAGATACAAACTCCAAATTTCTGAAAATGTCTTGAAGTTATTATATGAAATATTATGATAAAGTTCTCAGAATTATCAATGCCTCTGTTTCTAAAAAAGAATAAGCATTATCTGCATTTCTCAAACCTGCATATCGAATGTCCTAATATCCAGTTTATTATAAAATGCATTAAAATCTGAGGAAAAGTTTTATATTTCTTGCATTTCTGTTCTATATACTGCATTGGGGTGTCATTGTAACAAAGTGAGCTTTGTATCTGACTGTTTTACATGGAAGCAAGACATCAGCAGAGTGGCCTAGATTGTGATAATGTAAACTTGCTGAAATTTTGTGTTAATCAAGCAAACTTAATGCATCCAGAAAATATATTTTCCTCTGGGATCAGCAACCTCAGTGCTAATTGCAATAAGTTTTATAAAATAACATTTTATTAAGTACTATGCCATTACTACAAGTATTTACACTTGTTATTGTGGACAGAGTAAATTAGAGAGATAGTAGCAAAGTTTTTTTTTCTCCTTTTTTTGGCTTTGATATACTGGTCACAAGACATGCATTTCAGATATGACTTTGTCATAAATGTAGCAGAATTATAATAGAATGTGGTTCTAACATCAAGCCAGGCTAATAATGACATATTTATTTATTTACTGCCATTTGTTTACTGGTAAAGTCTGACTGGGCACAGTCCCAGGGTGGAGGCCTGTAGATAAAAGCATTAAGGTAACAAATTTAATGCAATAGTTATCTGCAATAACAAGTTTTATAGTGCAGTTTCAGTGAATACATAGTACAGTAGTCAGTATAAAAAATGTGTATTGATATTCACAAACATTAATATACAAGCATTGTATTGTGAATTTACAGATAAAAGAGTGGTGTATGAGATAGGTAGGAATAATTTAAGAAATATATTAGAGTGAGGTATTAGAGGGGATAAGCAAGTTTAAGTGTTAATAGGGAAATAGCAATGGAATGGTAATTTAGTTGTGCTAACTAGATGTAGGTGTAGTTGTTTAAGTACTACAGTAAAGTAAAGTATTAGAAGGGGATAAGAATATTAAGTGTTGTATTGCTTTAAAGGGAGGTATTAGAAGGTGTCAAAGAATATTAAGAGATGCTGTATCCCAGAGGAGGAGCAGGAACAAAACCAGGAGGCAGAGAAGAATTATTTTAGCAATGATTAGAAAAGATGAAGGTGTGAGATAGATTGAATTGATATAGGAATTGTATTCCAAGTTGTAACTATATTATTGGAATAGAGACTGACCCCAGCAGCCCTTTGTGGTTGGCAGAGGGTAAGCAGTTTGTTTATCAATTGACTGAAGGAGATGGTTTGGTAGATGGAATTGGAGTATGGGGCTACTTGCTGGACAGGCAAGCGGGGTATAGATGATTTTGTGGGTTAATTTGAACTGAGGATCAAACTGATGTGAGGAAGTTCAGAATATTTACCTTTGTATTTATTTATTTATTTGTTTGTTTGTTATCCTGGTAATTGGGTTGGTCCAGGAAACCTTTACAACAATAGCCTAAACCAGTATAAAGAAATGTGCAGGTATTACAATTACATTAGGTAATAGCAGTATGTATACATAGGAGAACAAAGCTGAGAGACATGAAAATGGAAAACCACTGCCAAGACTGTAAAGGGTTTACACATAAAAGAAAGTGACTGAATATTATTAATAAAATGTACTGTTACAACATAAAAAGTAGCAAAGGGTCATATTAACATATATTTTCTACTGTTTCTTCAGTACTGATATACAGGTATTAATATATAAAATGCAGTGGAAGAAATCAAGGATGTCTGTACAGCTATAAACAAAGGAAGGAACATCCATATCATAGATTCAAAGTGCAAACTTGAAAATATATAGAAAATAAGCCAAATATTAGTCACTGGAATAATACATAGTCCTTCTTACTTCAAAAAACATGATACTTTAAATACACTGTATGTAGGATATAGAGAAAGCACTAATAATGACAATAAAGTGTTTTGTTACATATAGATTTGGTTTAGAACTCATACCTAAGCTACAGTTGGTGTTTATATGGGTTTTGCATCACAGATTGGGTTATAAATAAAGAGTGCTCATAGTTAGTTATATAGCTTCTGCCATAATATTTTATGAGAATTTCTTTTGCTGGACCATAACATAAACTAATTTTAAAATTTCTAGCATGGGTTTTAGTTGGTTATTTCCTTACTGCTTGCTGTATTTATTTATTTATTTGCATGTGTTAACCAAGCATATCCAACTCATTAGATTCCATTTTCAGTAGAATGTTATGTAGAAAAGCAAACATCTATAAAATATTAAATTAGGCATGAATAGATATCCACATGTGAAACACATTATTAGTTGTATGTATAAATAAACTAGCAAATGGAAGAC